>NW_019944273.1:73190-79463 GCF_002910315.2 Salvelinus sp. IW2-2015 | reverse complement strand
GGCTTCCGATTGGTCAGACAGCGTTGAATGGTTCTTGTTGTCACACCCTGACCTTAAAGATGCCTATTTTATTCTCTATTTTGGGTTTAGGTCAGGGTTGTGACTAGGGTGCGGCATTCTAGTTTTGTTATTTCTATGTGGCCTGGTATGGTTCCCAATCCAGAGGCAGCTGTCTATCGTTGTCTCTGATTGGGGATCATTTTAGGCAGCCTTTTCGCCACCTGTTGTTTGTGGGAATCTTGTTTATGTATAGTTGCCTTGAAGCACTGCAATACTGCAACTGTGTATAGTTCCTTTGTTGTTTGGTTGTAAGTTTCATTTTAATATCAATTGAACCTCTACGGCACCGCATGCGTCTTCGGTCCACTCATCTCCAACCACGATCGTGACACCTTGTTACCTAAAGGTAGCACCTCCTGTTAAGATGTCATTCTGCCTATAAACCGGATGAGGCATAGAATGGCGTCGTGGTTGAGATGTGCGCGAGAAGGAGGGCGGGCGAGGGCGTTTGTGGATTGGAAGTCAGCCACAGGCAGCAGTCTCAGTCTGTTGTCTCCTCAACATATACCAGACTGATCATTGTAACACTTGTGGTGAACAACAAAAGACACGATCATGATATCTAATTGGAAGAACAAAAAACACTCTCTCATTAACTAATACCAAGCCACATACTTTTCACACTAGCAGCAACAATGGGACTATCTGGCTTATAAACCCCCAGCTATGATTTCATGATTTATCCACATGTCATGCAGTTTTGGCTAGGGTCTTCCCTCCCTCCTTACATGAACTCTACGTCTATCAATCCATCCATCATTCATATTCATCTATGTTGCCCTATTCTCCTCTTCTCTACTGTTGTCCCAAGCATCCGTTGTAGATTAGGATGTGACGGTACATTGAGAGGTGGATTAGCAAAGTTACCGATCAAGAGGGAGGCGATGGAGAAACAAAAGAAGAACAGTGAACAGAAAGAAGAACAACTTCCATCTATTCAGTCTGGCTCTGTAGAGTGATGCAGGGCACATTCATCCCTGTTCCCCATGTAACAGATCTACAACCCCCTTGTCCCCAGTCTAGCTCTATACAGTCAGATAGACCAGATACTGATTTCGAGTCCAGGTACATACGAGGCTGTCTCTGTTGTGTAGTAAACCGATAGTCACAGCAGCCTACTCTATCCCCACTCATTCCCTTTGCACCATGGAAGCAACAGTCATTGTCTAACTACAGAGTGGAGGCGGAGGTGGAGAGTCGGTGACATTTTGCTATATTTCAACCTTATGAGTCGGTGACCATTCATTCAATCCTAGAGTGGTGACATTCAACCCTTTCACCTACGAGTCGGGCGACATTCAATTCAACCTAAGAGTCGGGGACATTCAATTCAACCTAGAGTCGGGAAATTCATTCAAACCTAGAGTCGGGGACATTCAATTCAACCTACGAGTCGGGACATTCAATTCAACCTAGGAGTCGGGGACATGTCAATTCAAGCCTAGAGTCGGGGACATTCAATTCAAACCTAGAGTCGGGGACCATTCAATCACCTAGAGTCGGGGACATTCATTCAACCTAGAGTCGGGGACATTCAATTCAACCTAGAGTCGGTGACATTCAATTCACCTAAGAGTCGGGGACATTGCGAATCAGCCTCAGTTCACCTATTCTATAGAGACACACTCCAGACCCACTGGGCACACATGGTTGAATCTAACATTGTTTCCATTTCAATGAAACTGAAGTTTGAAACCAATGTGGAATAGACATTTCTTGATGTCCTGTGCCCAGTGGTATGTTTTTTTGAATGTATAGCAGCTGTAAAACGTACTCTATTGATTTTGTGGGTTATAATGTGGAAGTTGTGAACTAAGTGTTTGCTCCCTTCTCTTTTTCATGTTTACCATTCTTGCCTTCACCCATCCTGCGCGTTTCAAAAAGCAGGTCAACGAGTTATCTGTTTTGGTCAGTAGAAAACTTATTACTGTGGACTCAACCGCAGTCATTTCCTCTCTTTCCTGCCCTTTCTCTCTCTAATCCCTCCATCTCCCTCCTACTTGGATCTCTCTCTCCCTGATCGTGAGCGAGGGATATGACACACCTCCACAGGTTGAGTTCGTCTCTCTGGCCTCTGCCTGCCTTAAACCATGGCCAAAAGCCACTCCCGTCCTTCCGTCTGCGCGTGCTACAGTAGGCCGTGCTACAGTACATTAGGCCGTGCTACAGTAGGCGTTGCGTAGCTAGCTACGTACCTATTAGGCCAGCGCTACAGTAGGGCTGCTGTGCTACAGTAGGGCCATGCTACAGTAGGCCATGGCTACAGTAGGCTGTTGCTACAGTAGGCCGTGCTACAGTAGGACTGGATACAGTAGGCCGTCACACAGTAGGCCGTGCTACAGTACATTATGCCGTGCTACAGTAGGCCGTGCTACAGTAGGCTGTGCTACAGTAGGCGTGCTACAGTAGGGCGTGCTACAGTAGGGCGTGCTACATAGGCCATGCTACAGTAGGCCATGCTACCATACATTAGGCTGTGCTACAGTAGGCCATGCTACCATACATTAGGCTGTGCTACAGTAGACTGTGCTCATTAGGCCGTGCTTGTGGTAGAAGCCACCATAGAAGACAACATTTGGACACAGCTACTCATTCAAGGGTTTTTCTTTATTTGTACTATTTTCTAATTGTAGAATAACAGTGAAGACATCAAACGATGAAATAACACATATGGAATCATGTAGTAACCAAAAAAGTGTTAAACAAATCAAAAATATATTTTATATTTGACATTCTTCAAAGTAACCACCCATTACCTTGATGACAGCTTTGCACTCTCTTGGCAATTCTCAACCAGCTTCATGAGGTAGTCACCTGGAATGCATTTTAATTAACAGGTGTGCCTTGTTAACAATTAATTTGTGGAATATATTTCCTCCTTAATGCGTTTGAGCCAATCAGTTGTGTTGTGACAAGGTAGGGGTGGTATACAGAAGATAGCCCTATTTGGTAAAAGATCAAGTCCATATTGTTGCAAAAACAGCTCAAATATGCAAAGAGAAACAACAGTCCATCATTACTTTAAGACATGAAGGTCAGTCAATAAGGAACATTTCAAGAACTTTGAAAGTTTCTTAAAGGGCAGTCACAAAAATCATTAAGCACTATGATGAAACTGGCTCTCATGAGGACCGCCACAGGAAAGTAAGACCCAGAGTTACCTAAGCTGTTGAGGATAAGTTCATTGGAGTTACCAGCCTCAGATTGTAGGTAAAATAATTCCTCACAGAGTTCAAGTAACAGACACATTCAATATCAACTGTTCAGAGAGCGACTGCGTGAAATTAGGCCTTCATGGTCAAATTGTTGCAAAGAAACCACTACTAAGTGTCCAATAAAAAGACACTTGTTTGGGCCAAGAAACACGAGCAATGGACATCATGTCCTTTGGTCTGATGAGTCCACATTTTTTATTTTTGGTTCCAACCGCTGTGTCTTTGTGAGACGCAGAGTAGGTGACCGGATGATATCTGCATGTGTTGTTCCTACCGTGAAGCACGGAGCAGGAGGTGTGATGGTGCTTTGCTGGTGACACTGTCTGTGATTATTTATAATTCAAGGTACACTTAACCAGCATGGCTACCACAGCATTCTGCAGCGATACGCCATCCATCTGTTTGTGCTTAGTGGGACTATTATTTTTTTCAACAGCACAATGACCCAACACACCTCCAGGCTGTGTAAGGGCTATTTGACAAGAAGGAGAGTGATGGAGCGCTGCATCAGATGACCTGTTCTCCACAATCACCCGACCTCAACCCAAATGAGATGGTTTGGGATGAGTTGGACTGTAGACTGTTGGGAAAGCATGTGGGAACTCCTTCAAGGCTGTTGGAAAAGCATTTGGGAACTCCTTCAAGACTGTTGGAAAGCATGTGAGAACTCCTTCAAGACTGTTGGAAAGCATTTGGGAACTCTTCAAGACTGTTGGAAAAGCATGTGAGAACTCCTTCAAGGCTGTTGGAAAAGCATGTGAGAACTCCTTCAAGACTGTTGGAAAAGCATTTGGAACTCCTTCAAGGCTGTTGAAAAGCATGTGAAACTCCTTCAAGACTGTTGGAAAGAGCATGTCCCAGTAAAGCAATGACAACAATCAATCAATAAATCAATCAAGCATCACAGAAAATTGCTAAAAATAGCCCACATTAATGTAGCCTAAGACACAAGATGACATGTATATTCTGACTCTGAAACTCACTCCGATAATACCTTTGACGATGCAGTGGTAGTAATACATGGTTATAACATCTACAGAATACAGAAAAGACAATGGTGGAGGTGTTGCTGTTTATATTCAGAACCACATTCCTGTAAAGCTTAGAGAGGATCTCACGTTAAATTCTGTTGAAGTAATATGGCTACAGGTTCATCTGCCTCACCTAAAGCCCATTCTGGTGGGAAGCTGCTATAGACCACCAAGTGCTAACAGTTAGTATCTGGATAATACTGTATGTGTGAAATGCTTGATAATGTATGTGATATCAAAAGAGATGTATCTTTTCTGGGTGATTTAAATATTGACTGGCTTTCATCAAGCTGCCCTCTCAAGACATTTTTTAAAACTCTAACCAGTCCCTGCACCCTGTTTCAGGTTATCAGTCAACTAACCAGGGTAGAGCTCCCGAGTGGTCTAAGGCACTGCATCACAGTGCTAGAGGCGTCACTAAAGACCCTGYTTCGATTGCAGGCTGTATCACAACCGGCCGGGATTGGGAGTCCAATAAGGCGGCGCACAATTGGKCCAGGATCATAKGGGTTAGGGTTTGGCCGGGGGTAGACCATCATTGTAAATAAAAATGTGTTCATAACTGACTTGCCTAGTTAAATAAAAACAAATAATAATAATRAAACAGCGCAGGAATGAAATAAATCATCAACATGTATTGATCACATCTTTACAAATGCTGCAGAAATTTGCTTTAAGCAGTATCCAAATCAGTTGGATGTAGTGATCACAATATAGTAGCCATATCTAGGAAAGTCTAAGTTTCCAAAGGCTGGGCCTAATATAGTGTATAAGAGGTCATACAATACGTTTTGTAGTGATTCATATGTTGATGATGTGAAGAATATTTGCTGGTCTGATGTATAATGAGGAGCAACCAGACGCTGCACTTGACACATTTATGAAATATTAGTCCCTCCCATAAAATTAAAAAAATTGAAAGTCACTGAGCTCTTCAGTAAGGCCATATACTTCCAATGTTTGTCTGTGGAGATTGCATGGCTGTGTGCCCGATTGGAAAATTGTGAATAGTGAAAATTGCTTATCCCAGTTACTAATAAGCATGCAGCTATTAAGAAAATGACTATAAAAACTGTTAAATCTTCATGAATTTATGAGGAATTGAAACATTTTATGGTTGAGAGGGATGAAGCAAAAGGAACGGCAAATAAGTCTGGCTGCACCACCGATTGGCAAACATACTGCAAATTGAGAACTCATGGGCTATTTTTAGCACTTTTCTGGGTTGCTTGATTGTTTTTAATGCTTTACCGGGAAGCTTATCAGAGGTAGACTTACTCATGTTATTTACATTGGAGCTGATAGTGCAGGGTGAGCTGCATAAAGTGGTTTTCCTACCATTGCACACCGCCTCAGTGCTAACAGTGTAACTCTGGTTTATAGGCTCATGATTACTGCTTACAATAGCTGTAGGATAAACAGATGTATTCGGTGCAGTTAGGGGGACYTAAATTAAATGACTTACATTGTGTTTGCRAACGCCCCMAAGATCATGTACATTTGATGCAGCCTTATGACGACTCATTGTCACAATGGTAGGGATCATTTACTGAGCTGGTCTTGGATCATTTACCAGTCATTGTTTCAACGCAGACTTGAAATGCCTGGACAGAGTCCAGGAGCCAAGATGATTTGGATGGACTCAGTCATTCCTGTAGTGGTCAGGTGGTACAAAGAGGGCCCGCAATGAACACAACTAGCAATCTGAAGATATTCCTTGGTGCCCCGACTTCCTAGTTAATTACATTTACATGATTAGTTTAATCACGTAATAATAATAATTACAGAGAATTGATTTGATAAAATACAGTCTTCACCGTTAATGACAAAAACCAACAACACACACACACGTTTGAGGTCACTTAGACATTTCCTTGTTTTGAAAGAAAAGCACATATTTGTCCATTAAAATAACATCAAATTGATTAGAAATACAGTGTTGACATTGTTAATGTTGTAAATGACCT
>NW_019944273.1:41821-67492 GCF_002910315.2 Salvelinus sp. IW2-2015 | reverse complement strand
GTTAATAATATTTACATGTCTCATGGCTCAAAGGAGAGGAGAGGTTGACTTCCTTCTACTGGTTTTGTGAGAAGTGTTGACATCTGAATGCACCAGGTGTCTGGTTACTTCTACAGGATCAGTGTCTCAAAAATCGGACAGTTTTTGCTCAATAATGTGACTAGAATGGCGTTGTAAACAACAGCCAACTTTCCGGGACATAGACACGTCTTATATCATCAAAACCTAAAAAAGGTGTGTCAATCTGCAGGGTCCAATGTACAGTAGTTAAAAAACAAATGGCTTGCTATTCTTGAGGATCACAAACAACAAAACACTTAAAGGCAACTGGTTTGATACATTCACCTCTGACGGTGAATTTGTAGCTGGAAACGGCAGATTTTTTATGTAATATCTACATAGGCGTAGAGGCCCGTTATCAGCAACCATCACTCCTGTGCTCCAATCCTGTGCTCCTGTGCTCCGTTGTGTTAGCTAATCCAAGTTTATAATTTTAAAAAGGCTAATTGATCATCAGAAAATCCCTTTGAAATTATGTATATAGGGTCCTATCTAGAAGAGGTGTTTAAACTACGAGCACACAGCTTGGACACCCATGCATAACCCACAAGCAGGGATGAACGATATATTGGTGAGCGTATCGGAATCGGACGATATAGGCTAAAAATGCCAACATTGGCCCGATGTCTAGTTTAATGCCGATGTACAAAACCGATGTCAAAGCTGACGTGCATACCTATATAACGTAAGTAGATGACGTAACGACGCCATGAAAAACACAGCCGTACACAGAACAAAAGCAGAAAAACACTAAGCACACACTTCCAACAACTTAACAAGTTCAAGTCATTTGAAAGAACATTTCTGCGAGACAATTAAACGCCAAGATAATGGATTTCATTACCCTTGACAATCAACCGTCCTCTGTCGTGGATGATGTTGGCTTTCGCCGACTGGTCGAGCCCCACTACACACTCTTTTTCAGATGTTGCCCTACTGGAGTTACACAATATTGTTGAAATGTACATCCCTGAGCTACTTGCTATGAGCGTCACTGCTATGAGATACACGACTGACATTTGGACCAGCGATGTCAGCCCCATGAGCATGCTGAGTATGACAGCAGTGGGTCGATGAGAATTTCGTACTGAGGAAAGCCGTATTGCGTGCTCAAGAATGTGCTGGTTGTCATACCGCTGCTGCCATTTGTCATTTGAGAACATGTTTGAAACTTGGAAACATAAACACACTCCTAGCTCCATTCGAACAACTGACTGGAGAAATAAGCTCATCAACTGTGTCTGCAGCAGACGTGAAACCCTCTGTCATTGAATTGAAACACTAAACTGCCAACACAGACCGTGGGGTTAAAACTTACAGAAGTACTCGAGGCTGTGAACAAGTGATTCGGTGGCATTCTCTCTGAGCCTCTTTACTGTGTCGCCACCATGCTCGATGCTAGGTACAAGGACCGCTACTTCGACGCAGACAAGAAACAGGGTTAAAACTTCTTGAGGATAGGGTGCAGAGTTTTCACTTAGGGAAAAATAGCGTGCGCAATTTCAACTTCGTGCTACTCATCCCCAGAATATAAGATATGCATATTATCAGTAGATTTGGATAGGAAACACTCTGAAGTTTCTAAAACTGTTTGAATCATATCTGTAAGTATAACAGAACTTATATATCAGTCAAAACCCTGAGGACTAACTTTTTTCTTTTTAAGTTCCTGTATGTTCAATGGTTTGTTATGGGCAAACCAGAATTCTAATCAGTATACAACGTATCCTACTGCTTCCACTGGATGTCGCCATTGTATGGAAAAAGGTTAAGGTTTTCCTTAGTTAACAGAGAAAGATATTGACCCGGAAGTGGAGTGACGTCGTTTGTTTATGTTTGAGAGTTGAGCAAGACTTGAAAAGTACCGTGAGTTTGTTGATATCCTGTATTGAAAACAGATTGACCAGTCTTCAATTTGATTGATATTAACGTTTACAAATAACTTAAGTTGTATTACAAAAGTACTTTGAAATGTTTTGGCAAAGTTTAGAGGTAATTTTTTAGATATTTTGTCGTGATTTGCGCAAATTGAACGCTGTTTTCCTGGTACAACGGCGCCAAATAAATGGACAATTTGGATATATATGGACGGAATTAATCGAACTAAAGGACATTTGTGATGTTTATGGACATATTGGAGTGCCAACAAAAGAATCTCGTCAAAGGTAATGCATGTTTTATATTTATTTCTGCGTTTTGAGTAGCGCCGGCATGGTTGAAATTGTCAAAAAGAGAGTGTAGTTTCTGTACTATCATCAGATAATAGCATCTATGCTTTCGCCGAAAAGCCTTTTTGAAATCTGACATGTTGGCTGGATTCACAACGAGTGTAGCTTTAATTTGGTATCTTATATGTGTAATTTAATAAAGTTTGATTTTATAGATTTTTTTTTTAATCTGGCGCTCTACATTTAACAGGCTGTTGGGACGCTAGCGTCCCGCTATCCAGAGAGGTTAACGTGAAATGTTAGACACAGCTGGACAAGATGGAAACGGACACAGTGACAGCACCGAGGAAGAGAGGCCACGGACAGACAGAGCTGAAACTCACTGTTTGACATGTATGATGAAATCCTGGTTAGAATGAAACGACTGAACAATAAAACAGCAAGTAAGTGAAAGAAATAGGTTTTCATTATGTTTTACTGCTAATGGGGACATACGTAAATGCCAACACATTTTTGGTGTGGTGTCTGTGTAACCTTTATTTAACTAGGTAAGTGTTACGAGATTTTGTGTTTAATGACTAAAATATGTATACATTTGACTTAGACTTACTGTATGAATGAAACTTATTATAATTATAATTCTGAGTGTAATATGTTCCTTATTAGAAAGAATGGAGTTATCTTCAGACAGCTGAATGCTGTGTTCCTTACAGGACATTCTGTCTCTACCCAGGGAGGGGAAAACCTTGAGTGGTTGTAGATAGTTGAACAGGTGGCAGACAGTAATGAGAACTCGAACTGTATTCCTATTGTATCCGAGAAGAGGTTGGACATTAACTTTTACTTGGTACGCACCCGGATCCGGGAGCACCCCCACAGTAAAAAAGCTGACTAGCATAGCTAGCATAGCGTCACAAGTAAATACAGCATCTAAATATCATTAAATCACAAGTCCAAGACACCAGATGAAAGATACAGATCTTGTGAATCCAGCCATCATTTCTGATTTTTAAAATGTTTTTACAGGGAAGACACAATATGTAAATCTATTAGCTAACCACGATAGCAAAAGACACAACTTTTTTTCTCACCATTTTTTTCCTGCATGGGCAGCCATCACAATTTCGACTAAATAAAGATATAAATAGCCACTAACCAAGAAACAACTTCATAAGATGACAGTCTGTGATACATATTTATGGTATAGCATATGTTTTTTTTAGAAAAATGTGCATTTTTCAGGTATAAATCACAGTTTACCATTGCAGCCACTATCACAAAACTCACCCAAAGCGACTAGAATAACTACAGAGAGCAACGTGTATTATTAAACATTTCTGAAAATAACACAGCGTACAGCAAATGAAAGCCCAACATCTTGTGAATCCAGACAATATTTCAGATTTTCTAAGTGTTTTACAGCGAAAACACAATATATCGTTATATTAGCATACCACATGAGCTAACATCACCCAGCATTGATTCAAGGCAAAAAGCGCGATAACGTTATCACCACCAAAATATATTATTTTTTCACTAACCTTCTCAGAATTCTTCAGATGACAGTCCTGTAACATCATATTACACAATGCATATAGAGTTTGTTTCGAAAATTTGCATATTTAGCATCACAATCGTGGTTATGCTATGTAATCAGTCAAAACATGGCATGCATTCTGGCCGCGCCATCTTGGAAGGGCACCTAAGTTTACGATTATTTATCGATTAGATTGACTAAAAAAATACAGGTTGACAGCTAATGAAAGATGCATTGGTTATTAATGCAACCGCTGATTTAGATTTTTTAAATTAACGTTACTAGACATACAGTGTGCGTTGCAGCCAAACCAGTGCCGCAATAATGGCCGAAAATACGTTTACATTTTTCCACATAAATACGGAATAAAATCATAAATAGCTCTTACTTTTGGACGAGCTTCCATCAGACATCTTGGGCAAGGTGTCCTTTTGTCCAAAATAATCGTTGCTTTGTTGTAAAACGTCCACTTCAACTTCGGAACTAGCAGCTAACAGTAGCTACGTGGCACACACATGTCCAAATCCTCAAACGCAATACTACGAAAATTCCGAAAATAGCAATATACTCGCATAAACTGATATAAATCGGTTTCAAATAACTTCGTTATGATGTTTCTAACACCTATACCGAATTAAATTACAGACGGACAATATCTAAGGCCGATAACTGAGCGTTTCAAAATGCTACCTGGGTCTTGCGTTGCGTAATGGTGGAAGTCGAAAAGAGAGCGCACCACGTTCCTTGCCCTTTATAAGCTCTGAGAAATACGTAGAAACACCATTCCACTTCTCATTGTTTACTGACATCCAGGGAAGGCGGTGCAGTTCATTTCGATCCATAGGGCACACACAGAGCTTTAAACTGATCCGAGATCAGAGCCTAGTTTTCAGACCTTCGCATGTCCTGTTCATGATTTTCGCTGTAGAAAGAGTTCTGGTTCACCCACAGACATAATTCAAACGGTTTTGAAACTAGAGATTGTTTTCTATCCAATAGTAATAAAATATGCATATTGTACGAGCAAGAACTGAGTATGAGGCAGTTTAATTTGGAGACGATATTTTCCAAAGTGGAATTTTGTCTGTGGGTAAACACAACTCATTTGGCAGCACACTTTCTGACCAGGAAGTGGAAGTCTGAAATCGATGCTGTGTTCAAGGGCCTGCCTAAATGGCATGATACGTATGACTATCGTGCACGTCATACACCTTCCCCTAGATGTCAAGAGAAGTGAGAGAGAAATTAGTTGATTACTCGGTCTGAGGTGGAATAAACCCTCTTGAACGACGTGTACGCATTTTCTGTTTTCTGCAAGGCGCGTGGAGGGACCTGTTATTGCCTACTGGAAAGCTGTCGTTATGGGCGATACTATCTCCGGCTTTGATTTTATTTGATACGTGTCACAATATCATCGTAAAGTATGTTTTTTCAATATAGTTTTATTAGAATATTGAAATTTATTCGGGACGTTAGGCGTGTTGCGTTGTTTGCGTTTGTTCACGAAGGAGAACTTAGCACCACTTGGGCCAGTGTGCTTGCTAATTCAAGAGGAAAAACGACGTTCTGAATCCAAACAAAGACGTTCTGGACAAAGACACCTTTGTTCAACATTCTGATGAAGATCAGCAAAAGTAGGAACCATTTGTGATGCTATTTCATATATCTGTCGAACTGTGTACTAGTAGCTTTGCGCTCAGGTTTTGGTTATTCCCTTACCATAACTAAGTCTATGTCGTAATGAAGATATTTTAGAATTCTAACACTGCGATTGCATTAAGAACTAATGGATCTATCGTTTCCTATACAACAGTATTTTTTTGTAATGTTTATGAATAGATTTGGTCAGAATAGGTGAGAGTCTAATAGAAATATCCGCACATTCTGGGAAAATATGCTACGTTAGCAAATTGTATAACCACGGATTTCAGCTCTAAATATGCACATTTTCGAACAAACATAAGTGTATGTATAACCTGATGTTATAGGACTGTCATCTGAGAGGTTTATGAAGGTTAGTGAAATTTTATATCTTTTGCTGGTTTATTCGCTAACGTAACGTGCCTATTGCTATCGCTAACGTGCCTTGATGAATGAATGCGGTAGTGTGGTAGGCTATTGTAGTAAGCTAATATAATGCTATATTGTGTTTTCGCTGTAAAACACTTAAAAAATCGGAAATATTGGCTGGATTCACAAGATGTTTGTCTTTAATTTGCTGTACACCATCGATTTTCAGAAAGTTTTATGATGAGTATTTAGGTAATTCACGTTGTCGCATAATTACTCTGGCTGCTTCAGTGCTATTTTTGACGGTAGCTGTGATGGTAGCTGCAATGAAAACTGATTTATACCTCAAATATGCTCATTTTTCGAACAAAACATAGATTTATTGAATAACATGTTATAAGACTGTCATCTGATGAAAGTTGTTTCTTGGTTAGTTTGGTTGGTTCTAGTTAGTTTGGTTGTTTTGTGCATGCTACCTGTGCTGTGAAAATGTCTGTGCTTTTTTTCTATTTGGAGGTGAGCTAACATAATATACGTGGTGTTTTCCCTGTAAAACATTTAAAAAATCGGACATGTTGGCTGGATTCACAAGATGTGTATCTTTCATTAGCTGTATTGGACTTGTTAATGTGTGAAAGTTAAATATTTCGAAAAAATATTTTTTTAATTTTCAGTGGAATGTGGGAGGAGTTCCGCTAGCGGAACTAAAGGTTAATTTGAACACACTGGTTGGGAATATTTTTCTAAAACAAAATATATTGTATTTGGTCCAGATATATGCTTACTGGTGACCCTCAATTCAACTTGTCGAAGGATGGGTTGGCTGTATGACAAGTTAAAAAAGACCAAACTACTGAACGTCACATCCAACGCAGCTCTATTCTGGTCTGAACATATAGAGAACGTTTTATTTAAAATTGGTAAGGACATTGCCATAACAAGAAAATGTTCTAACTATCTAACATCCAGCACTCTGAATCAGGTGATTCAAGCTCTGGTTCTGTCAACCTAGAGTAGTGTCCAGTCATATGGTCATCTGCAGCAAAACAAATACCTAAAAAAGCTCCAACTCTCAAAACATGGCTGCCAGACTAGCTCTTCCTAGCTCTATATAATGAATGTCAACCCAATGAATCTTAATCTCTCATGCTTCCCCTAGAAGGTCAACCACATGCATTGAATCTCTCATGGCTTCCCCTAGAACTTCAACTCAATGCACCTGAACTGCTCATTGTTCCTGATGAAAGCAAATTAGTGTCCAGTCTTGATTTTTAAATAATTTAGTAATACTTTTTAAAAAAGTTATCTTTCAGACCAATTAGTGTACTAGCAATGAACATAACCACCAAACCAGACAGGCAAGTTCAGGCAATCTGATACCACTCAGACCAAGGACAAATCTCTAATAATATACAGTGCCATCACTAAACTGAATTCTTTACAAAATCCGGTAAAAAGTAAATCACCTTCAAGAAAACAAAATAAACATCTGACGCTATCGATCACATGACTGGACAGATATACTAAATCACATAAAATGTTAAGTGTATTACATGCAAGGTATTTCTCTCAACGTCTACTTGTTCAATGTTTGTAATGTCTTAATGTAAAACGTAATGTTTGTAATTATATTTAGTTCTGTGTTGGACCCAGGAAGAATAGCTGACGTTATGGAATCAGCTTTGGGATAAAACAAATAATAATACTGACCAACGTGTTGGATCCACAGCTTTGCAGACCTAGGCAGACTGCAGAAGTGGAGAGGGCATGGCCATCGGTTTAAGATGGGAGGACCTGGCCCATGGGTTCAAGATGGCGGGAGGAGGACAAGGCCCATGGTTTAAGATGGCGAGGACATGGCCCATGGTTTAAGATGGGAGGAGATGCCATGTTGAGGGGACATGGCCATGGTTAAGATGGAGGACAAGCCCATGGTTCAAGATGGAGAGGACATAGCCCATGGTTTAAGATGGAGGACATGGCCCATGGTTTAAGATGGGAGGACAAGGCCCATGGTTTAAGATGGGAGGACATGGCCCATGGTTCAAAGGGAGACAAGGCCCATGGTTCAAGATGGGAGGACAGCCCATGGTTCAAGATGGAGGACAAGGCCCATGGTTTAAGATGGAGGACATGGCCCATGGTTCAAGATGGGAGGACAAGGCCCATGGTTAAGATGGGAGGACATGGCCCATGGTTAAGATGGGAGACAAGGCCCATGGTTTAAGATGGGAGGGACCTGGCCCATGGTTCAAGATGGGAGACATGGCCCATGGTTTAAGATGGAGGACAACGCCCATGGTTCAAGATGGGAGGACAAGCCCATGGTTTAAGATGGAAGGACATGGCCCATGGTTCAAGATGGGGAGGACAAGGCCATGGTTCAATGGGACCATGCCATGGTTAAGATGGGAGACATGGCCATGGTTCAAGATGGGAGACATGGCCCATGGTTTAAGATGGGAGGACATGGCCCTTGGTTTAAGATGGGAGGACCTGGCCCATGGTTTAAGATGGGAGGACAAGGCCCATGGTTTAAGATGAGACATGGCCCATGGTTTAAGATGGGAGGACATGGCCTATGGTTTTAAGATGGGAGGACAAGGCCCATGGTTTAAGATGGAGACAAGCCCATGGTTTAATGGAGGACAAGCCATGTTAGATGGGGGACAAGGCCATGGTTTAAGATGGGAGACAGGCCCATGCGTTTAAGATGGGAGACATGGCCCATGGTTTAAGATGGAGGGCGTGGCCCATGTTTAAGGTGGGAGGACATGGCCCATGGTTTAAGATGGGAGGACAGGGCCCATGGTTTAAGATGGAGGGACAAGGCCCATGGTTTAAGATGGGAGGACAAGGCCCATGGTTAAGATGAGGAATGGCCATGGTTAAGGCAGCAGGCCAGAGATGAGAGGTTGGCCCATGGTTTAAGGCAGGCAGGCCAGAGATGAGAGGCTTGCCCATGGTTTAAGGCAGGTAGGCCAGAGATGGGAGGGTTTGGCCCATGGTTTAAGGTAGGCAGGCCAGAGATGGGAAGCTTGGCCCATGGTTAAGGTAGCAGGCAGAGATGGGAGAGCTTGGCCATGGTTTAAGGTAGGCAGGCCAGAGATGGGAGAGCTTGGCCATGGTTTAAGGCAGGCAGGCCAGAGATTGGAGGGTTTGGCCATGGTTTAAGCAGGCAGGCCAGAGATGGGAGGGCTTGGCCCATGGTTTAAGGTAGGCAGGCCAAGATGGGAGCTTGGCCCATGGTTTAAGGTAGCAGGCCAGAGATGGGAGTGGCTTGCCATGGTTAAGGCAAGCAGCCAGAATGGAGAGCTTGGCCATGGTTTAAGTAGGCAGGCCAGAGATGGGAGAGCTTGGCCCATGGTTTAAGGTAGGCAGGGCAGAGATGGAGGCTTGGCCCTGTTAGGCAGCAGGCCAGAGACGGGAGGCTTGGCCCATGGTTAAGGTAGGCAGCCAAGATGGGAGAGCTTGGCCCAGGTTTAAGGCAGGCAGGCCAGAGACGGGAGGGTTGGCCCAGGTTTAAGGCAGCAGGCCAGAGATGGGAGGGCTGGCTAGTGGACATGCCTGTGCCCCCAAATGGCACCCTATTCCTACATAGAGCACTACCTTTGACCAGAGCCCTGCGGCCATTATGTAGGGAGCCCTATGGGCCCTGGTGCCAATTGTGACGCAGCCAGTCATTTGTTCTGAATTCACAGGGCAGAAACACACAACTCATTGTTTCAAAGGCAGAATCTAGAACAGTATTATTGTCTTTRTCTCTCKTTCTCTCCCTCTGTGTSRGCYCACGTGTGAAAGAGTGATATAATAGTGAATTAGACAGGGTTATCTGAAACTTTACATTTGGTGTTATTACAGATACGTTAACAAGGACAATCAATCAGATTCAGGTTACAGTCCTGGGTTGTGAGTGAGTGAATGAATGAGTGACTGAATGAGTGAGTGTTAGTGTGAGTGTCCGTGCCAGCCAGCCCAGGTCCCATAGCTCCATCTCGGTCATCTTTAGGAGCTGCTGGGAACACACACCTGGTCCTAATAAAAGCTCTGTTTGTTTCACACCTGAGTGGATCTTGATCACAGTGACACTGGTCTTCCATTAGCCAATAAGAAGTGACAGGTGAATGCGAATGTGCCTGGGTATTATATKTTCGTCCCAAATGGCAACCTTTTCCCTTTGTATTGCACTTTAGAGCCCTGGTCAAATGTAGTGCACTATTCCCAGAACAGGTTATCATTGTGGGGTGCACACAATGTGTTTATTAAGCTATGGGCTTGGTGCTAGTTATGGATCCTGCTCTTTCCTATGATAGATGTTCCCAGGAGAAATCAGGAATAACAGATTTTACAGAAAAGTACCAGAAAGCTGGAATCTGCCCTCCTCATCTGCTTTCCAGATGTGTTACTTGGAAATATGTTAAGTTTCCCTCCAACTATTAAACWAAAAARTCACTTCAGCTGAAGAAAGAAAACTTCAAATCCACCCACCGTGCTTCCTCAGAAATATACACACCATTAGTAAAATGGTAGGCAGCTGAAGCAAACAATAGCTTTGAGAAGTGATATATTGTGATACTGTGACCCTCACAACTCATTCTACAAAATACAATAGATATCACTATTGTACCTGGTGGTCAATTTATCTAAACTTAGAGCTCTGTCGTTTTAGAAAACAAATTGTAGTGTTGGTTGATTGCGATAAATCTGACAGAACAATGTGCTTGGCTTTAAATTATCTTCAGTCCGGTGAGAAAGGGACCGAGATAATGCTGAAACTGGAATGGTAGGTCTGACAAACCACTGGCCTCCGCCGGGGCTGGCCTCCGCCGGGGCTGGCCTCCGCCGGGGCTGGCCTCCGCCGGGGCTGGCCTCCGCCGGGGCTGGCCTCCGCCATACTGGGGTTCATGGCTTTGCTTTTGCTATGACCTATGACCTGTACTGTAACGACTGGTGCTGGTGCTTCAACAATGTGACGTTATGCCGTGCTATGCAGACACTGGAACTTTTATGGCAGCAGGGCGGCTACGGTGTCAGGCACTGCGGTAGTCCCGGACAACCAGCTGTATTGTTCAACTCCCCAACCCTGACACATTAACCGCTGAGCAGGAAGCTTAAGAGTCCATCTCTCTTTGCTAGGACCTAACTAAAACGCTATGTAAACGCAACATGCAACAACTTCAACGTTTTTTTCTGAGTTACCCATTCATATAAGGAAATCAGTCAATTGAAATAAATTAGGTCCTAATCTATGGATTTCACATGACTGGGATTACCAGACATTCATCTGTTGGTCACAGATACATTCAAGAAAAGGTAGGGGCGTGGATCAGATGACCAGTCAGTAATCTGGTGTGACCACCATTTGTCTCATGCAGCGCGGACACAATCAACCTTCACATAGAGTGATGCAGGCTGTTGATTGTGGCCTGTGGAATGTTGTCCCACTTCCTCTTCAATGGCTGTGCGAAGTTGATGGATATGGCGGGAACTGGAACACGCTGTCATTCACGCGATCCAGAGCATTCCAAACATGCTCAATGGGTGACATGTCTGGTAGGTATGCAGGCCATGGAAGGCACTTTTCAAGCTATCAGGAATTGTGTACAGATACCTTTGCGACATGGGCTGTGCATACTGAAACATGAAGTGATGGCAGCGGATGAATGGAACGACAATGGGCCTCATCATGGTACCTCTGTGCATTCAAATCGCCATTGATAAAATGAAAGTGTGTTTGTTGTCCGTAGCTTTTTTATTAAAAGTTTTGTTTATTTAACTAGGCAAGTCCGTTAAGAACAAATTATTATGCCTGCCCATACCATAGTTTAGATTTAGAAGGGCCCATATCAAAATTGGCAGGAACAGGGGCATTGCACTGCAATAGTAAATGGAGGACACCTTGTTTCACTCATTGCTGCGTAGGCTACTCTGCGTTATTTTGTCGCTCAAACAGGTTGAATCTCCACCTAAACTCTGTATGCCATGGTCTCTCCAACCTTGTTCCTGCAGCTACCCAGTACTCGGTATTGTCATGGGGCTCTCCAACCCTGTTCATGGCAGCTACCCAGTACTCTGTATTGCGCATGGTCTCTCCAACCCTGTTCTGTAGCTACCCAGTACTCTGTATGCCATGGGCTCTCCAACCCTGTTCCTGCAGCTACCCAGTACTACTGTATGCCATGGGCTCTCCAACCCTGTTGCTGGCAGCCACCCAGTACTCTGTATGCCATGGGCTCTCCAACCCTGTTTCTGCAGCTACCCAGTACTCTGTATGCCATGGGCTCTCCAACCCTGTTCCTGCAACAACCCAGTACTCTGTATGCCATGGACTCTCCAACCCTGTTCCTGTAGCTACCCAGTACTCTGTATGCCATGGGCTCTCAACCCTGTTTCTGCAGCTACCACAGTACTCGTATGCCATGGGCTCTCCAACCTGTTCCTGCAGCTACCCAGTACTCTGTATGCCATGGGACTCTCCAACGCCTGTTCCTGTAGCTACCAGTACTCTGTATGCCATGGGCTCTCCTACCCTGTTCCTGCAGCTACCCAGTACTCTGTATGCCATGGTCTCTCCAACCCTGTTCCTGCAGCTACCAGTACTCTGTATCCATGGGTCTCATCAACCCTGTTCCCTGCATTACCCAGTACTCTGTATGCCATTGTCTCTCCAACCTGTTCCTGCAAGCTCCCAGGCTCTGTATGCCATGGACTCTCCAACCCTGCTTCCGCAGCTCCCAGTACTCCTGTATGCCATGTCTCCACCAACCCTGTCCTCAGTCTCACCCAGTACTTCTGTATAGCCAATGCCGTCTCCTCAACCCTGTTCTGCAGCTACCCGTACTCTGGATGCCATGGGCTCTCCAACCCTGTTCCTGCAGACCCAGTACTCTGTTTATGCCATGGGCTCTCCAACCCTGTTCATGCAGCTACCCAGTACTCTGTATATGCCATGGCTCTCCAACCTGTTCCGGTTGCAGCTTACCCAGTACTCTGTTGCATGGGTACCTCTCCAACCCTGTCCTGTAGCTACCCAGTACTCTGTATGCCATGGGGCTCTCCAACCCCTGTTTTCATTGCAGCTACCCAGTACTCTGTATTTGCCATGGGCTCTCCAAACCCTGTTCCTTGCAGCTACCCAGTCTCGTATGCCATGGCTCTCCAACCCCTGTTTTGGCAGCTACCCGTACTCTGTATTGCCATGGGCTCTCCAACCCTGTTCCTGCAGTTACCCAGTACTCTGTATGCCATGGCATCTCCAACCCTGTTCCTGCAGCCTACCCATACTCTGTGCGGCATTTCCATGGGCTCTCCAACCCTGTTCCTGCAGCTACCCAGTCTCGTATGCCATGCTCTCCAACCCTGTTCATGCAGCTACCCAGTACTCTGTATGCCATGGTCTCTCCACCCTGTTCCTGCAGCTACCAGTCTCTGTATGCCATGGGCTCTCCTACCCTGTTCCTGCAGCTACCTCAAGTACTCTGTATGCCATGTCTCTCCAACCCTGTTCCTGGAGCTACCCAGTACTCTGTATGCCATGGCTCTCCTACCCTGTTCCTGCAGCTACCCAGTACTCTGTATCCATGGTCTCTCCAACCCTGTTCCTGCAGCTACCAGTAATCTGTATGCCATGTCTCTCCCAGCCCTGTTTCCGCAGCTACCCATACTCTGTATTGCCAATGGTCTCCTCCAAACCCTGCTTCCTGCAGCTACCCAGTACTCTGTATGCCATGGGCTTCCAACCCTGTTCTGCAGCTACCCAGTACTCTGTATTCCATGGGCTCTCCAACCCGTTCCTGCAGTACCCAGTACTCTGTATGTTCATGGTCTCTCCTCAACCCTGTTCCTGCAGCTACCAGTACTCTGTATTGCCAGGGCTCTCCAACCCTTTCCTGCAGCTACCCAGTTACTCTGTAATGTCATGGTCTCTCCAAACCCTGTTCCCTGCAGTTACCAGTACTCTGTATGCCCCACGTCTCTCCAACCCTGGTCTGCAGCTACCCCAGTACTCTGTATGCCATGGGCTCTCCAAACCTGTTCCTGCAGCTACCCGTACTCTGTATGCCATGGGGCTCTCCTACCCTGGTTCCGCAGCTACCCAGTACTCTGTATGCCATGGTCTCTCCACCCTGTTCCTGCATCTACCCATACTCTGTATGCCATGGGCTACTCCTACCGTGTTCTGCCAGCTACCAGTACTCTGTATGCCTGGGCTCTCCAACCCTGTTTCTGCAGCTACCCAGTACTCTGTATGCCATGGGCTTCTCCAACCCTGTTCCTGCAAGCCTACCGCAGGATTCACGTGCGTAAACCAAGTTGAATCTGTTCGGGAACATCAATAGTAACATGCTTTTCACAAGACACATATGTCATGAAACTGTTGCAGCCACATCTCTCTGTGTGCTGGAGAAAGGAAGGAAGAAGGGGGAGGAGGATGGAGACACATGGTGGAGAGATGTTCTGGAGCTAGAGGTAAATGTATCACCCAATTAATTATGAAAATATTAAACAACACCCTCATCACTAGTGTTATACGAAATTAAATAAAAATGCACTATTAAATTGTAAGCTGAATCTGAATTTTTTAGATAGGCTAGACAATTATGTACAAAATATTATTTTAAAATCAGTATTTTTTTTTGTTAATGTTTTCTGCCGTGTGTTAAATATGCAGTTAGGGCTATGTATTGTATAAACATTTACATTTAAGTCATTTAGCAGACGCTCTTATCCAGAGCGACTTACAAATTGTGTGGCATTTACCTTATGACATCCAGTGAAACCACTTACACAGTTCATCTAAATCTTTTAAGGGGGGGGGTCAGAAGGATACTTTTATCCTATCCTAGGTATTCCTTAAAGAGGTGGGGTTTCAGGTGTCTCCGGAAGTGGTTGATTGGACTCGCTGTCCTGGCGTCGTGAGGAGTTTGTCCACCATTGGGGGCCAGAGCAGCGAAACAGTTATTGACTGGGTTGAGCGGGAACTGTACTTCCTCAGTGGTAGGAGGCGAAGCAGGCCAGAGTTGATGAACGCAGTGCCCTTGTTTGGGTGTAGGGCCTGATCAGAGCCTTTATTGTATAAAGAGCACAATCATTATTTTAATTCATTTGGGGGGCTTTGAAACAACATTCACAAAGACCATCGTTTAACAAATCAACCAGCTGTTGCACTTCTTCCTTCAAATTGATCAATTTACAGAGTTTAAAAGCCACAATACTGTTTTGATTATAAAGTGGTTCGATTTCATATGCTTTCAGATTAGGTTTAGAGGCAACAAACCTCCTGAGTACCAGGCCATTAGGACCTGATGTAGGCCGGTAGCGAAGACCTAGAGACATAGCCCTGAGTCCAGGCCATTAGGACCTGATGGAGGGTAACAATAGAGCCCTGGAGTACCAGTCCATTATGGACCTGATGGGCAGACAATAGAGCCCTCGAGTACCAGGACCATTAGGGACATGGATGAGGACACTAAGCCCTGATACCAGGCATTAGGACCTGATGGAGCGAAAATAGAGCCCTGGATACCAGGCCATTAGGACTTGATTGGAGGGAACAATAGAGCCCTGGAGTACCAGCCGTGTAGGACTTATACATAGACTGAGTAGCCAGAGGACTGATGGATGGGACTAGGCAACTAGGAGGCACTAGACGTGAGGGAGAATGACCGAGGCGGCGTGATGTGGAGGGCTGACCCTATTCAGGCCATTGGGCGATGGGGGACATAGAGCCCTGAGTACCAGGCCGTTAGGAACCTGATGGAGGGACAAGTAGAGCCCTGAGTACAGGCCATTAGGACCTGATGGAGGGACAATAGACCTGAGTACCAGCCATTAGGACCTGATGGAGGGACAATAGAGCCCTGAGTACCATGCATTAGGACCTGATGGATGGACAATAGAGCCCTGAGTACCAGCCATTAGCCTGATGGAGGACAATAGAAGACCTGAGTGACCAGGCCCATTAGGATCTGATGGAGGGACAATATCGGATCCTGGCTCAACAGTCAACGTGTATTTTACTGCGGTCGTGACTGAGGCTTCCAGTGTTGCGGTAATACGGTCATGAGAACATCCCTATCCTTACTCCAGGTTCACGACTCAGTCTGTACAGGGATACTGCTATGTTATATGCGGATGTCAAGCGGGTAAGTCTACCCAGTACAATCATGACAGTCTTCAGCAGGCTCATCATAGTCTCTGTTCCTACGTGGGTCTACTTCTTACCTACCCAGTACCAGTAATCTACATATAGTGTCTGTTCCTACGTGGTCCTAACTCTATCAAACCTACCCAACTACCTAGTATCTAACATTAGTGTCTGTTCCTACGTGGTCCTAACTCTAACCTACCCAGTACCAGATCTAACATATAGTGTGTTCCTACGTGGTCCTAACTCTATACTCTAACCTACCTCAGTACTAGTATCTAACATTTAGTGTCTGTTCCTTCGTGGTCCTAACTCTAACCTACCCAGTACAGTAGATCTAACATATAGTGTCTGTTGTGAAGGTAGTCGAGGTCTTACCAATACATGACGACAGTCTTCAGCAGGCATCATGGTGTCTCTGTTCCTGCGTGGTCCAGAGCTGTGTCTGCTCATCCTCATGGTCCTCTGTCTCCGTACATAAAGATGTGAGCGTACAGCACCACCATGACCAGGAAGGTGACAGTTGAATACGGGCCCAGAACACCAGGTAGGAGTTACAGTACACGGCGCCATGCTAGAACAGTGCTGATGTCACAGATACAGTTCCACCCCACCGACGGGATGGCTCCCATGACGATAGACAAGGTCCAATTGACTACAATCACACCACCACCAGCCGTTGGACATGCGCGTGTGCAGCTGCATGCGGAAAAACGGTGATGTGGCGCTCGATGCGCGATTGGCGAGGAGGTTACACACGGACGCCGTGAGGGACGTGCTCGCATGAGACCTGTCGGAGCAACCACGTAGAGACCGTGAGGCGCCGTGTTCGGGGCCCGTGTTGAACATCAGCTAGAAGTACGCCAGGCCGGCAAAAGAAGTCCGCGGCGGCCAGGGTTGGCCATCAGGTAGTAAATAGGAGTGGAAGCGGCGGTTGACGTTATATAGCCACCATGACCAGGCAAGTTAGCCAGCATATGAAGATACATACTGTGATACCCAGCCCCATCACCAGCTTACTGACGGTATTCCACTCTGTAGCCAGTACTTTCCACTGCGGGTGTAGAAGAAGGCAATGGACTCATTGTAGAAGCACTGTTCCTCCTCCATCTGAAGGCTGTGCTAGGGGGTCTGGAGGGTTAGAGAGAGTCACAGAGGTTAGTAGGCAGAGTCACAGTAGGTTAGGGAGAGTCCAGCAGTAGTAGGAGATACAAGTAGGGAGTCAAGTAGGTTAGGGAGAGTCACAGTAGGTTAGAGAGTCACGAGTAGGTTAGAGGAGGTCACAGTAGCGTTGTTAGGGGGTCTGGAGAAGGAGACGAGGGGTTAGAGGAGTCACAGTAGGTTAGAGAGGTCACCAGTAGGTTAGAGAGTCACAATAGGTTGTTAGGGGTCTGGAGGAGAGGATACAGGGGTTAGAGAGAGTCACAGTAGGTTTAGAGTCACAGTAGGTTGTTAGGGTCGGGGAGAGTCGGAGGACAGTGGTTTAGCGGGAGTCACAGTAGGTTAGGAGGAGTCCAGTAGGGTTAGAGGTCACAGTTAGGTTTAGAGGAGTCACAGATAGGTTAGAGAGTCGACAATAGGTTGTTAGGGGGTCTGAGGAGAGAGAACAGGGTTAGAGGAGTCACAGTAGTAGAGAGTCACAGTAGGTAGAGAGTCACATAGGTTGTTAGGGGTCTGGAGGAGAGGATACAGGGGTAGAGGGAGTCCACAGTAGGTTAGGAGATCACAAGTCAGGTTTGTTAGGGGTCTGGAGGAGAGAGACAGGGTTAGAGGAGTCACAGTAGGTTGTTAGGGGGTCTGGGGAGAGGAGGAGGGGTTAGAGGGAGAGTCACAGTAGGTTAGAGAGTCACAGAGGTTGTTAGGGGGATCTGGAGGAGAGGAGACAGGGGTTAGAGGAGTCACAGTAGTTAGAGAGTCACAGCAGGTTGTTAGGGATTGGAGGAGAGGAGACAGGGGTTAGAGGGAGTCACAGTTAGGTTAGGATAAGGGTTTCACAGTAGGGTTAGAGAGAGTCACAGTAGGTTGTTAGGGGTCTGAGGAGAGGAGACAGGGTTAGAGGGGAGTCACAGTAGGTTAGAGAGGAGTCACAATAGGCTTAGAGAGAGTCACAGTAGGTTAGAGAGAGGTCACAATAGGTTAGAGAGAGTACACAATAGGGGTTAGAGATCACAGTGTAGTTAGAGAGTTCACTAGTTAGGTTCAAGAGAGTCACAGTAGTTTTAGGGGGTGCTGGAGGAGAAGGAACACAGGGTTAGAGAGATCACAGTAGGTTGGAGAGAGTCACAATAGGTTGGAAAGTCCACAGTAGGTTGGAGAGAGTCACAGTGGTAAGAGAGTCACAATAGTTAGAGTACAGAGGTTGTTAGGAGTCAGTTAGTAGTAATCATGGACCAAATACTAATTGCAGGGGCCCGACCTCTCACTCAGATATCATATTAGCATGGTATAAGTCATAGCAATGGTCTGAATACGTATGTAATAAGGTATTCATGTTTTTTATTTTTGATACATTTGCAAAAAATTACATTTTTTTTTTTGTCATTATGGGGAATGTGTGTAGATTGTGTGTAGATGTATTTATCCATTTTAGAATAAGGCTGTAACGTAACAAAATATTGGAAAAGGGGTCTAAATACTGTCTGAAATGCACGTATATAAACCAAAGGAAATCACATTTTTGACCGCACTGGGCCTTTAAAACTGCAACATTTTCTCTTCGCCCCAATTAATGTTTTTTGAATTGTAATTGTAATTTTTCTCCACCGTCAAGGGGGGGGGGGGCAATAAAATATTTTGCTGCAAGGTGGGTAAGCAAATCTAGTGTAGATTTGGCCTTGCTGGTTCATCTCAGGTTTTTGACTCCTGTGAAAAACTCCCAGTCCTTAACAGTACAAGCATACCCATAACATGATGCAGCCACCAATATGCTTGAAAATATGGAGAGTGGTACTCAGTAATGTGTTGTATTGGAATTTCCCTAAACGTAACACTTTGTATGCACGACAAAAGTGAAGTGCTTTGCCACAGTTTTTGCAGTATTACTATTAGTGCAGGATGCATGTTTTGGAATATTTTAATCTCTTACCGGCTTCCTTCCTTTCACTCTGTCAATTAGCTTAGTATGTGGAGTAACTACAATGTTGTTGATCCATCCTCAGTTTTCTCTTATCACAGCCATTAAACTCTGTAACTGTCACCATTGGCCACATGGTGAAATCCCTGAGCAGTTTCCTTCCTCTCCGGCAACCGAGTTAGAGAAGGATGTCTGTATCTTTGTAGTGACTGGTGAATTGATACACCATCCAAAGTGTTATTAATAACTTCACCATGCTCAAAGGGATATTCATTGTTTTTTTTTGCCATCTACCAATAGGTGACCTTCTTTGCAAGGCATTGCACGGCATTGGGAAACCTCCCTGATCTTTGTGGTTGAATCTGTGTTTGAAATTCACTGCTTGACAGATAATTYTATGTGTGGGGTACAGAGATGAGGTAGTCATTCAAAATTCATGTTAAACACTATTATTGCACACAGAGTGAGTCCATGCAACTTATTATGCAAWTTTTTRCCCCTGAATTTATTTAGGCTTGCCATAACAAAGGGGTGGAATACTTATTGACTCAAGACATTTACATTTTTCATTATTAATTGATTTGTAAAACAATTCCAAATCTGGAAGATTAAAACCACCCACAGACTCAGGAAGACGTAAAACTTTCCTATTTATTCTATGAGTTTGATTTGCCCATATACAAAGTATGTTTTGACCGAGTATACATGTTTAAAGAATGTCTTCGGTATAATCAAGAATAAATATAAAAACTTTGGGAGCCATGCC
Organism: Salvelinus sp. IW2-2015; assembly: GCF_002910315.2. Lineage (NCBI taxonomy): Eukaryota > Metazoa > Chordata > Actinopteri > Salmoniformes > Salmonidae > Salvelinus > Salvelinus sp. IW2-2015. The sequence goes on along the minus strand of NW_019944273.1, from coordinate 47,731 downwards.
ATTCTGAAGAGGTTTATTCTACCTTTAAGATTTATGGGAAGAATGTTCCATTTAATTAGAACTGCTTTCATATTGTTGAGTAAATGGAATAAAGTTATCTTTATATATMTGTTGTCACTTATTAACCTCTACGMGATCGGTGTCCCTAAACCAGGACAGTTGTTGCTCAATATGCGATATTGAGACTAGAATGARATTGTAAACAACAGCTATCTTTCCGGGACATAGACATATCTTATATGGGTAGAAAGCTTAAATTCTTGTGAATCTAACTGCAGTGTCCACCTTACAGTAGCTTTCACAGCAAAAAAAAATAACATGCTATTGTTTGGGGATAATGCAAAAATAACAAAACACATGTCACGGCAACTGGTTTGGTACATTCAGTAAACTTTCTCTGATTTGTCATCCTGAGGGTCCCAGAGATAAAAGGCAGCATAGTTTTGTTTGATAAAAATCKATTTTAACATTAAAATGTAGGAACTGGGTTTTACAGTATGAACCCCTGCTGTCTCTGGCTCCACACCCACCCCACCCATCTAGATGTGTGAAGGTTAGTGTATTTTCTGTAGGGAAGCTAATGATCCATCATGTATGACATTCCTGGGAGTGTGTAAACTAAAAAAAACATGTATTACCATAGCATGTTTGTATGTTCTCTATAGTTATGTAGATGAGAATCTATAAATTGACCAATTCAGCACATTTGTGCAAAATTGATACAAAATATTGTGTAGTGATGTAATTCTTCACTGGATCAGTCTTAAACTTTGCACACACACTGCTGCCYTCTTGTGGACAACCTCTAAATTACACCTAAAATCACATCTCAAAGTATGGTTCTTTCTCTTGCATTTCAAAGATGGAACCAAAAAACAAATAGAAAACAGTTTTTATATTATCTTTTACCAGATCTAATGTGTTATATTCTCCTACATTAATTTCACATTTKCACAAACGTCAAAGTGTTTCCAAATGGTATCAATAATATTCCTATCCTTGCTTCAGGTCCTGAGCTACAGGCAGTTAGATTTGGATATGTCATTTTAGGCGAAAATTGATCCTTAAGCATTCTAAGTATTTGATATTTTTTGTCGTCCACTTAAAATCATTGCTGTAGATGGTGAGTTATTCTTAAAWTTMTTCCTATTGCCATTATTTCTGTTTTTTCCACATTAATTTTCCACATTCCACATTCATTTTATAAATTGTAAATTTTAGCGTATTCTGAAAATATTTATAGCAAGGGGATATCGAGTTTCAGTATTGTCAGGTATATAAAGGAGATCATCTGCAAATAAGTTTATTTATTAAATGTTTACCAATACTGATACCTGTTACGTTTGGGTATTGTCGAATTCTTCTGCAACGGTTCAATGCCAGTGCAAACAGCAGGGCACGAGGGACATTCCTGTCTTGTGCCCCTTTCTAAAGCAATTTCATCAGATAATGTATTATATTGTATATTTTTACTTCAGGAAATGTAATTAAATATTTATTACAATTATTATTGAGGTTGTAAAGGTTGAACGCTTCCAAAGTTTGAATAGAAAAGGCCATTCAAGATGGTCGAAAGGCTTTTGGTAAATTACTGACATTGGTACTTGTTCTGCACATCTCAATTAAGCCTAGAGAGGTGTTTTCAGACATGAGGAGTCAAAGGTCATCCAGCACCCAAGAATAGCAGAGCATCCTTTAATAGTTCAAACAGCCGACCAATCAGGCCCGTTACCAGTGCTTAGTTAAACTTTTGGAAAACATGTATTGAACAAATACAAAGTTGATTCACAAAAGAAAATGCTCTTATAGGAAAGGCATCATCATGCCCAGCACTGACACAAATGACTGAGGATGAAAGAAACTGATAGAAAATAAATATAATAATACTCGTTAGGTTTTGATCTTTGGCCAAAATGTCAAACATCACAGCACAATTTAAAAATATATATATGCACATGGAAACCAAACAGGTGGGATGGTCTGAGAGTGGCTTGAGGACACAGACAGACAGACAGACAGACAGACAGACAGACAGACAGAACGACAGACAGACAGACAGACAGACAGACGACAGACAGACAGACAGACAGACAGACAGACAGACAGACAGACAGACAGACAGACAGACAAGACAGACAGACAGACAGACAGACAGACAGGACAGACAGACAGACAGACAGACAGACAGACAGACAGACAGACAGACAGACAGACAGACAGACAGACAGACAGACAGACAGACAGACAGACAGACAGACAGACAGACAGACAGACAGACAGACAGACAGACAGACAGACAGACAGACAGACAGCAACAGACAGACAGAACAGACAGACAGACAGACAGACAGACAGACAGACAGACAGACAGACAGACAGACAGACAGACAGACAGACAGACAGACAGACAGAACAGACAGACAGACAGACAGACAGACAGACAGACAGGACAGACAGACAGACAGACAGACAGACAGGCGACAGACAGACAGACAGACAGACAGACAGACAGACAGACAGACAGACAGACAGACAGACAGACAGAGACAGACAGACAGACAGACCGAAAGACAGACTGAGGGTTGGATAAAGATCTTATGTTCAGTAACGTATTATTGTTATGTGATCGCTGTATAGAAAAGTACAATGTATGTAAAATGTATATTTAAAATATAAAGTACCAGTCAAAAGTTTGGGCACCTACTCATTCAAGGGCTTTTCTTTATTATATAGAATAATAGTGAAGACATCAAAACTATGAAATAACACATATGGAACATGTATTAACCAAAAGTGTTAAACAAATCAAAATATATGTTATATTTGAGATTCTTCAAATAGCCACTCTTTTCTATTTTCTTGATGAACAACTTTGCACACTCTTGGCATTCTCTCAAACAGCTTCAACCAGGTAATCACCTGGAATGTGTTTCAATTAACAGGTGTGCCTTGTTAATTTGTGTAATTTCTTCCTTCTTAAAAACTTATTGTCAATATGAGAAGGTGGCGCTGTTTTCACTTTGGAAAATACGTACCCAAATTAAAACTGTAACCGCTCTACTCTATTCTAGATCGTACAATATGCCATAGTATTATTACTATTGGATAGAAAAACACTCTCAAGGTTTCTAAAACTGTTTGAATTATATCTGTGAGTAAACAGAACTCATTTTTGCAGCAAACTTCCAGACAGGAAGTGAAAAATCTGAAAAACGAGGCTCTGTTTCAGGGCCTGCCTATTCAATTGCCTAATATTTATCGATATGCATGCACTTTCATACGCCTTCCACTAGATTGTCAACAGGCAGTGGAATAGGTGGAATGGAGGTGTCTAGTTTGATCTGAGGTCGAACAAGAGCTCTTGGAATGACGTGTCCAGAATTTCCTTTCTCTACTAGCACCTCCATATTTGCTTATGATAAGCGTTCGGTATACGGGAGTATTATCGTAAAGCCTAATATCCGAGAGAGTATTACTAACACTCGTGAATCGAGTTTAGTTATTTAACATCATATAATCGTGAAAAAGCAGAATCTACTAATAACTGAGGAGATATAGTGTATCTAACTCGAGCATAGTATTACTTATAAACCGAAAGCCGAGTAATTTACTAATCTGCATCACGAGGAGTATTTATTACAACTGAGATTAAATTTCAAAAGCTGTGAGAGTATTACTACAAGCTGTATAATGTGAGTTCGTGACTCTATATTGCTGAGAGAATTAAGTTATCTAACCGGATGATGCGGTATTATTACTAAGAGAGCTCAGATCAGTATTACGTAAAGAACATAGAGAGCTAGTATTAGCGGTAAACTGAGCGTGCGATCGAGAAAAATCATTACACAAATCGTGAGAGAGCAATAGCATATTACTCACGCTGTAGAGATGATTGCACAACCTAGAGACAGTAAGATTCTACTACAAGCTAGAGAAAGAAGTCACTTAACAACCCGAGAAAGCGAAGTAATTCTACTAAGACTGAGAGAGCATGAGAGGATATAATATCTAAATTGCGCTAGAGCGATACTAAACTGATGAGAGTATGACTCCTAAACTGACGATGAGTATTACTAAACTGAAGTGAGTATACTATAACTAATATGCGGTAGAGATGGGAGAGTTACTAAACTGAGAAGAATATTACTTCAACTGAGAGAGTATTATCTAAACTGAGAGAGTATTCCTAAACTGAGAGATTATTTACAAAACGCGCGAGACCGAAGTATCTAACTAAAAAACTTAAGAGGAGAGCTGAGAGAAGGAATACTACTAAAACAGAGATTTATATAGATTTACATACTGAGAAGTTAAATTATTCTAACACTGAGATGAAAGATTCTTAGCTAGAGAGAGTATAGAAGAAGTGTTATATACTATAACTGAGAGTAGCGTCATACTAACAGAGAGAGTATCTTAAAACTTCTGCATATGTCATCTAGAGGTTACTGTATTTATGGAGTAGCTACTAAACTGAGAGAGCTGAGAGAGTATTTACTAGACGAGAGAGTATTACCTCACTGAGAGAATATTTGCTAAAACGGAGAGAGAATTACTAAACTGACGAGAGTATTACTAAACTGAGAAATATTACTAGCCTGAGAGGAATATTACTAAACTGAGAGATTTGAGAGAATAATTACTAAACTGAGAGGTATTACTAACTGAGGGAGTATTACTAAACCGAAGAGAGTATTACTAACCTGAAGAGCTATTACTAAACTGAAGAGAGTATTAACAAAACTGAGAGAGTATTACTAAAAACTTGAGAGATATTTACAAACCCGAGAGAGTATTACTAAACTGAGAGAGCTGAGAGAATATTACTAAACTGAGAGAGTATTACTAAACTGAGGGAGTATTTACTAAAACCGAGAGAGTATTACTAACCTGAGAGAGTATTAACAATACTGAGAGAGTATTACTAAACTGAGAGAGTATTACTAAATTGAAGAAGCAGAGTTACTGACAAGCCTGAGAGAATATTTACGTCTAACTCGAGCAGAGAATAATACTTCTAACAACTGGACTGGTAGCTTAGTATTCTCTAAACTGAGAGAGTATTACAAACCGAGAGAGTATTACTAAACTTGAGAGATGCTGTGAGCAGAATATTAACGAGATTCTGATTGAGTAATATTACTAAACTGAGAGAGTATTACTAAACTGAGAGTATAATACTAACACCTAGAAGACCTGAGAGTTTACTAAAACTGAGAGAGTATTTACTAACCATGTAGAGCATGTTAAATACCTCAACTATGATGATGAACTTATTTCAATCTTTAGAACCCTAGATAGAGTATTACTAAAACCTAAGCAGAGTATGAATTGTTTATGTAAAGTTTATGAATTGAGTTCTGGTTCTATATTAGCGTTGAGGGTCAAGAGTAATTACGCTGACGACACGGGAAACGATATTATCTCAACTTGAGAAGGAATAAATATGCTTACGAAATGCTGGAGCGAAGAGAATTAACTTCAACAATGAATAACTGAGATAAGAAGTCCTACGTGATTCTTAAGAGCTGCAGAGGCATATCTAAATATGCACATTATTTACTAGCCTCGGAAGCAAGAAAATATTATCATAAGAACTGAAAGATTTGGAGAGAATATTACTAAAATGAATATAAATATAATTTGAACCTAAGGGGGAAGAAGGTTTATTTTTAAGAACTGTACTATACACTAGAGTTGATGATAATTGATAAACCGATGATGGAGTATTCACTAAGCTCCTAGAAGGAGAGGTATACTTAATAAGCTGGAGAAGAATTCTAAAACTAGATGAGAGATTTACTAAAACATGTACTGAAAGATCTATTCATCTCTCAACGCGTATGGATTAGCTCTATTTCTCTTAAACTGCAGAGCCAGTATTTACTTCAAACTGAGAGAGTATTACAA
>NW_019944273.1:31838-39953 GCF_002910315.2 Salvelinus sp. IW2-2015 | reverse complement strand
TTAATCTATACCAGAACCCCATGTACTGTTGTCCTGTACAGACAAGAGAGTATTAATCTATAGACACATCTTATCATTGCTACCCTCACAGAGCTCTTGTATGACCCACCAGTTTGAATACGCGGTTGGACACTTTGTCAAATCTTGACAGCTTCTAGTCCAAATGTTGGTAACATTTCAGTGTTGAGGGTGATGTTGGATGTGACAGTTCCTGCTGTTTCCCCCCATGAGACGCCATAGGAACAAAGCCAGGAACACTTCCTCAAAATAGTCTAAGAACTTAATCAAAGATAACTCTAGAAATCTCTCATTAATTTAGATGTTTTTATTGCAGAGGAGATTTTAGTCGTGCGTTTTATATCTGTCTATGGTATTTGGTGCCGTATTTCTCAAGTTTAAAAAAATGTGTGACGTTTTTTCTTATGTAAATCCGCTGTGCAGGTCTGCAGTAGGATTGAACAGAGCGCAATCACCTCACCTGTTAATTAATCCAGAATTATTGGACAAAGTGGGCCTTGTGCAAATCAAAACCCAACCCTCAAGTCCTGACCAACTCTTGTAGTCAAATTTACAAAACTCTGTTTTGGAAAATACTGACTTTATGACCAAAAATAAACACTTTTTATTACATTTTGGTCCTGACTAATATTGATGTTATATATGACGTATTATATTATGTTATATATTACGTTTTATATTATGTTATATATGACGTATTATATTATGTTATATATGACGTATTATATTATGTTATATATGACGTATTAAATGATGTTATATATGACGTATTAAATGATGTTATATATGGCGTTTTCAACCAGAGAAGTTGGTTCTCCAGTTCAGTTGTACTTTAAAGACCCACTCCGTCAGAGCTATAGAGGTTCAGGGTCTTCTGTAGGGATCAGGGAAACCTCACCATGAGAAGGACCATCTCCTCCTTGGGTACAGGCTCCAGGTCGGGAACAGCAAAGGCCTCTGGGAACGTGTTGCCCCGAGCCAGGGCCTCCGCTGCCTTCACCGTGGTGGAGAAGCAGTCTAGCCACCCTCTACTCCGGTGACCCGTACAGTGTGTGCTCCAGGGACAGAGGCTGGAGATGGGGGCGGGAGGGAACACAGAGCTGATCAGGTGTAGCACGGCAGGAGCCAGGCACTGCCTGATAGGGCTGTGGACTAGCTTGTTCCACACACTACATGGGCTGGAGACCAACAGGAAGTACACATTTACACTTGGTGTTATAGCATATGTTATGTACCGCACTAGACTACCACATACGGTGAACAATACGATTAAAAAAGGAAGTAGGTAGCCTTTTGACAGTTATGATCGATTCACTTGGAATGAAACTGGCTTTATTTACTTTCAATAAAACAAATCAAACCAACACACACACACCACACACACACACACACACCACACACACAACACACACACACACACCACACACACACCACACACACACACACACACACCACACACACACAGACAGACAGATACCTTCTCAATGAGTATGCTCCTGCAGCATAACAGGAATTCTCAGGAAGTCTCATGCACGAGCCATGTTCAATCCAAACCCTGTTTCTCATCGCCGTCCGGCAGGTGGCTACACCGTGAGAGGACATGAAGTCTGTCGAGCAGTTACACCACACATCTGAGGACAAACAAACAACAGAACCATGAAAGTCACCAAAGTCAAAACATACCAGAAGTGCTTTAACCGTACTGTATAGTATCCTTTAGTCAGTCCATACTGTAGTATCCTTTAGTCAGAGTTGAGTCAGTCCATACTGTATTCTTTAGCAATCCATTCTTGCCAGTATCCTTTAGTCATCCTCATGTAAGAATAATTAGTCAGAGTTGAGTACAGTCCATACGTAGTATTATTTCATCATTCCATACTTAATTTTAGACCATATCAGTATCTTGTCAGTCATACTTGTTCCTTAGTCAGTCCAATACGTAGAATTCTTTAGTCCAGTCATACTGTAGAATCTTAGTCAGTCCATACTGTAGAATCCTTTATCAGAGTTAGTCATCATCCATGTTAGATACCTGGTTTAGTCGTTGAGTCAGTCATACTAGTAATTCTTTAGTTCATCTCATACTGAGTATCCTTTAGTCAGTCCATACTTGTGTTCCTTTTAGTCAGTCCATACTGTAGAATCTTTAGTCAGTCCATACTGTAGAATCCTTTAGTCAGTCCTACTTGTATATCTTTTTTCGCATACTGTAATATCTTTATCAGAGTGATTCATCCAATACTGTAAATCCTTAGTCAGATGAGTCAATCCATACGTATGAATCTTTATCAAGTGAGTATCCAAATAGTATCTGGTCGCATACTTAGATCTTTAGTCATCCATACTGTAGAATCTTTAGTCAGTCCATACTGTAGATCCTTGTCAGATTAGTCAGTCCAACTTAGTATCTTAGTCAGTCCAATACTGAGAATATCTTATTTAGTCAGATTGGTCAGTCCATACTGTAGATCCTTTAGTCAGTCATACTGTATATCTTTATCAGAGTTGAGTCAGTCATACTGCATATCCTTAGTCAAGTTGAGTCAGTCCATACTGTATAGAAATCCTTTAGTCAGTCCATACTGTAGAATCCTTAGTGCAGAGTTGGTCAGCCCTACTGTAGAAACCTTAGTCAGTCCATACGTAGACCTTCAGTCATAGTGTGAGTCAGACATCCATACTGTAGAATCCTTTAGTCAGTCCATACTGTAGAATCCATTAGTCAGATGTTCAGTCCATACTGTAGATCCTTTAGTCAGAGTTGAGTCAGTCCATACTGTAGATCCTTTATCAGTCCATACTGCTAGTATCCTTAGTCAGATTGTCAGTCCATACTGTAATCTGATTCAGCTACGTTACAAGTCTTTGAGTCAGTACATACTGTTAGTAATCCTTTATCAGAGTTGGTCCATCACTGTAGTATCCTTTAGTCAATTGAGTCATCCATACTGTGAATCCTTTAGCAGAGTGAGCAGTCCATACTGTAGAATCCTTTAGTCATCCATACTGTAAATCCTTTATCTGAGTCATAGTCAGTCCATACTGTAGAAACTTTAGTCATTCCAGACTTATAGCAGAACCTTATCAATTTGAGTCAGTCCATACTGTAGAATCCTTTAGTCTTCATACTGTAATTCTTCGCAGAGTGAGTCAGTCCATACTGTAGAATCCTTTAGTATCAGCTGAGTCCTAGTCCGTTAGCATGTAGGAATCCTTTAGTCAGTCCATGACTAGTATCCTTTAGTCAGAGTGATCAGTCCATACTGTGATTCCTTTAGTCATATCAGTCCATACTAGATATTAGCAAGGAATCCTATGTAGCAGATCTTTGAGTCAGCTCACATACTGTAGAATCCCTTTAGTCAGAGTTGGTCATCCTTACTTAGAAACTTTAGTCAGCAGTCTGAGATCACCTATAGCAATGTAGTCCATCTTATGCCTAGTTTCCATACTGTAATCCTTTGTAATAGTCTCATATCCTTAGTGTTGGAGTCATCCATACTTAGACTTAGTCAGCCACTCAATCTTGTTAGTCAGTCCAACTGTAGAATCCTTTACTAGTCCATTACCTGCTAGAATCCTTAGTAGACTGACTCAGTCCATCTGTAGTACCTTAGTGCAGAGTGAGTCATCCAATCAACAGTGAATCCTTAGTCAATGTGAGTTCCACTGTAACCTTTAGAATCTTTAGTCAGCCATACTGTTAGAATCCTAGTAAGTGAGTCAGCCATACTGTAGAATCCTTTCAGTCATACTACTTAGTATCCATCGCTATCTTAGTCAGAGTGAGTCAATCCAACTTAGATCCTTTATCAGAGTTGATGTCATCCCATACTGTAAACCTTTATTGAGTCAGTCCATAACTGTTGAAATCCCTTTATCTTGGGATATCCATACTTATCCTTTACATCCATACTGTAGAATCCTTTTAGTAATCCACCATAAGAATCCTTTAGTCAGAGTGATCCAGTCCTACTGTAGAATCCTAGCATATAGTCCAGAGCCTTATGCAGAGTCTGTAGTCTTAGTACTCCCATACTGTAGACATCCTTTAGTCAGTGAGCATCCATACGTTAATCCTTCAGCTCTAGAATTTGGAGATATCCAATACTCACTTAGATCTTTAGTCAGATCATTGATCGTATACGTATCCTTCCTCCATTAGCACGCCTAGTCAGTTGAGCAGTTATTACTGCTATCATCCATATGTAAATATCAGAGTAGTCATCCATCTACTGTTAGATCCTCATCCTTATACGTCCATGTATCTACGGAATCTGTCAGCTACTTGATCTTTAGCAGCCTACTGTAGACCTTTAGTCAGTAGTCCATCATCTTAAATCTTTATCAGTCCAGTACTGTTAGAATCCTTTATCAGTCCACTACTGTAATCCTTATGTCAATCCATACTTATATCTTTAGTCAGCCATACTGTATATCCTTTAGTCTAGTCCAACTAGTAAGAACCTTTAAGTCAGTGTCACATCACTGTAGAAACCTTTCACCTACTATAGTCCTAGTCCATCTACTGCAATCCTTTATCATTCCATACTGTATAATCCTTTAGTTCTCTACACTTAGTTTCCTTATCTATTGTCACATACTGCTTAGACTAGTTCTAGACCATACTGTAAACTCTTTAGTCAGTCCATACTGTTAGAATCTATCATCCTACACTTTAAACCTTCAACCGTTACCTACATAAGCAATACATGAACTGATTTGTCCAAAAGATTGTCCACCTCACCTTGACCTGTTGGAGAGACCCACGCCCACATGCTGTGAATCAGACTAGTTCTGATGGCTCCCTGACCCGGCTATTACTGTCTAGAGCCTGACGCCTTTAATATATATACGAGAACACAGACAGACAAACACCGACAGCAACGACAGACAGACACAACAGACAGACAGACAGAACAGCAGCAGACAGGCATGCAGCAGACAGCAGGCAACAGCATGCAACAGACACAGTGAAACTATTCGTGTTAAAGGTTTAACAGACAATACCACACAGCTACAAAAGTCTTGTTGGAGCAACAGTTATTATCGTTTTGTTTCTAAACAAACAGAATCCAGGAAGTACACTGTTACTTTATTCTCTTTTAAACGTGTGTAGACAAACTCCTACACCTGGTCGAACAATGTTTCCTCTGTAGTTGCTGTTGTGTCTGTGTCCTCACCTCTAGGACCAGATGTTCATAGGCCTCCCACCCCTCGACACCAGGGCCAGGTCCGTCAGCTGAAGATACTGTCTGACCGGATAATGACCCTTCAGCTGGAACACACACACCGCCCCTCCACACGCCTGCGAATCTCTGCCTGCTTGGGCACCACAACACACACACACACACACACACATACACACACACACCACGCACACCTAACAACACAAGAATGGAGAACAAGACGCACCTTTGAACGTGCTCTACCTGACCCAAACCGATCAATCAAGCCAATAAAATCCCGATCAATCAAACAAAACAAAACTGATCAAATCAAACCATACCAATCCAAATCAAACCAATACAACTGATCAAATACAAGCCAATTACAACTGATCAATCAAGCCAATACACCTGGACTCAAATCAATTTAATCTGTACACTTAATCACGAGGGTAGAAGTTTCCCCCTCTAACGTTCAAGGCTATCCCAATTCCAACCCTTCCCCATTCAGCAGGGGGCTAAACAACATCTATCCAGACCTAGTGTGGAAGAACCTCTACCTACTATGATTTTATCCGACCTTGTCCCCATTAGCAGGGCTAAACAATCATCTGCATCCAGACCAGTGGTTAGGAAGACACCTCTAACCTACTAGTGATTTCTCATTACCTTGTCCCCATAGCAGGGCTAAACAACATCTGATCCAACCATGGTTAGGAGACACCTTCTACCCTACTAGTGATTTATCATACCTTTGTCCCATTAGCAGGGGCTAACAACATCGTCCAGACATTGGTTAGAAACACCTCTCCTACTATGATTTATCAATACCTTTCCCATTGCAGAGCTAAACAACATCTGATCAGACCATGTGAGAAGAACACCCTCTACTTACTAGTATTTACATCCTGTCACCCCATTAGCAGGCTAAACAAATCTGATCCCAAACCAGTGGTTGGAACCCTCACTACTATCACTTACTTCATAACCTTTCCCATAGCAGGCTAAACAACATTGACCCAAACCAAGTTTAGGAAGACCCCTCTACCTACTAGTGATTTATCATACCTTGTCCCCATTAGCAGAGCTAAACAACATCTGACCCAGAACCAGTGGTTAGGAAGACCCCTCTACCTACTAGTGATTTATCATACCTTGCGTTTGGCTTTGGGTTCGTTGTCCCTCCGGGGCTCGGAGCCAGAAGAGGGGGATTCTGGGAAGGCAGAGGCGTCTTGAGGTACGGTCCAGACTGACACCAGTCCGTTTTGGCAACACCTGGAATAACACAGTGCTCTTTTAAATGTGTGTGTGTGTGTTGGTTTGTATTACTATACTTGTGAGGACATTGTGAGATCTTGTGGTAAAATGTAGATGTCCACAGATTTTACTTTCTTCCATTCCAGTCCACTAAAGACATCTATAGTCCACTATAGTCCACTAAAGCCATATATAGTCCACTAAAGACATCTATAATCCACTAAAGACATCTATAGTCCACTATAGACATCTATAGTCCACTAAAGACATCTATAGTCCCCTAAAGACATCTATAGTCCACTAAAGACATCTATAGTCCACTAAAGACATCTATAGTCCACTATAGTCCACTAAAGACATCTATAGTCCACTAAAGACATCTATAGTCCACTAAATACATCTATAGTCCACTAAAGACATCTATAGTCCACTATAGTCCACTAAAGACATATATAGTCTACTAAAGACATCTATAGTCCACTATATACATATATAGTATACTAAAGACATACATAGTCCACTATAGTCCACTAAAGTCCAGTTCAGTTCCATACATGACCAAAACGTAATGAATATCAACACAGTCCAGTTGAATAGCATCCGTACGTGGCCAGCATGTTGAGAGGTCTGGCTCCGTGTCCAGTCAGACCACACCAGGCCACTCCATTGACCTGGGCAGGGTGGGGGAGACTCTGCAGACACGTCCAGCCTGCTCCAGGGCTGGACCCYGACCCAGGGCTGGACCATAGCTTCACCACGTCCTCTTTGGCACAGGTCAACAGCATCTGACCAGTAGGATCCCACTTTATACTGGTGATGGACTCCTGCGACAGACACATATAATAATAATATTAATACTAATAATAATCATCATCATAATAACAATAATATTAATACTACTACTACTAATAATAATAATAATAATACGACTACTACTAATAATACTACTACTAATAATAATAATAATCATCATCATAATAACAATAATATTAATACTACTACTACTAATAATACTACTATTACTACAACTAATACTACTGCTAAAACTACTACGAACAATACTACTACTACTAATAATAATACAACTACTACTAATAATACTACTACTACTACTAATAATACTACTACTACTAATAATAATACTACTACTACTACTACTACTAATAATAATAATACTACTACTACTACTAATAATACAATTACTACTACTAATAATACTACTACTACTACTAATAATACAATTACTACTAATAATAATACTACTACTACTACTAATAATACAACTACTACTAATAATATTAATACTACTACTACTAATAATACAATTACTAATAATAATAATACTACTACTACTACTAATAATACAATTACTACTAATAATAATACTACTACTACTAATACAACTAATACTACTGCTAAAACTACTACGAACAATACCACTACTACTAATAATAATACAACTACTACTAATAATACTACAACTAATAATAATAATACTAATACTACAACTAATAATACACCTACTGTCCCTATTATTATATAGACATAGTGGTGACCTTATGGATGACCAGGACGGCTCCTTTCTCCAGAGATATAATATAATGTGATATTATTATATAGACATAGTGGTGACCTATATAATATAATGTGATATTATTATATAGACATAGTG
>NW_019944273.1:22107-28774 GCF_002910315.2 Salvelinus sp. IW2-2015 | reverse complement strand
TAGCTGGGTTCTGACAGCACTTTGAGACATCAGCTGATGTAAGAAGGGCTTTATAAATACTTTGATTGAAATTGATTATAGAGCGTGGGCCAGTCACCGAAGGTTGTAGATTCAGATCCCGAGCTGACAAGGTAAAAATTTGTCGTTCTGCCCTGAACAAGGCAGTTAACCCACTGTTCCCCGTGAGGCCGTCATTGAAAATAAGATTTGTTCTTAACTGACTTGCTAGTTAAATAAAGGTTAATAAATAAAATTAAATCTCTGAATGTGCTTACAGATGTAAGGATCAGCGATGCTTTGTTAGGTCTCAGCCAATAAGGTTCACCGGGACTTGATATGGACAGTCGGAAGACCAAATGAAATGGTAGGAGGGACATTCAAACTTCATAGAGGCAGAAGAGACGTACTCCTGTGTTCGTGGTAACCACGGCYACCACTCCATCGCAAGTCTTTTTCATCAACGGTGTCCACAGATGGATTTTATACGTGAAAATGACAGTCGGAACCGGTACCAGAACTACGCAGGACTTTACATCGAAGAGTTTAAAACGTAAACATGTTATTAACCCTCACAGACCTAGAATGAGATTATATTTCTGTTGTAACACTTTACTTCACGCCGACAGATATGAAACATTGTGATTCTGCCCTAGTGCATCGTGGGCAAGACCTGTGAAAGCATTTCCCACTGGTCACACACTGGTTTAATCGACGTTGAATCCACGTTGTTTAAATGATATGATATGACTCTCTCTCTTCCTAGATGTACAACGAGGTGAAGGTGAGGCGTGAGATATCTGGGGAGATGAGAGAACCTGTCGGAGAGATTACAGAGGAAGTTACCCTGAGTGTCAGCGTACAGTCCACCAGCACAGGATCCAGCATGCTTAGCAACAACTCGACCTGCGACCCCCAAAGCAGCAGCAGCCAATCAGAGCCCGCCAACCAACACGGCTCCTACCCCCGTCGTCACGGCAACGACGACTTCGCCGCCCACAGAMACCGGGCGGATCACCGTGGCGACAGAGGAAACCCCCGTAACTATGACGACTGTGTCGGTAACCAGGAAGTGGACATGGCGGAACTGGAGGCCATCCTGCGAGGGGTGATGGGGCGGGGGGTTGACAGAGACTCTCCCTSTAAAGGGGGTATGGTTAATGTCCAGCGCGCCTCCCACGGTGGACCTAGTGGAGGAGTAGCCCACAACACAGAGGTGCGCTCTGGGACATGGAGTGACCAGAAGGAGAACTCTACAGCCCTCAATGCCGTGAGTCCACCACAGCGTTCCCTCGTCTGTTGCTCCACCCTCTGAAGTCTATTTTTGTCTTTAGTAAATGACATCTCTCCTTCTCTCTCCCCCCTCCTCTCTCCCTCTCCTCTCTCTCCCTCCTCCTACTCCCTCCCTCCTCTATCTCTCTCTCCCCTCCTCTCTTCTCTTCCCGTCCCTCCCTTCTCTCACCCCTCACTCTCCCTCCTCTACTCTCTCCTTCTCTCCCTGCTCTCCTTCTCTCTCCCTCCCCTCCTCTACTCTTCCTTCTCTCTTCCCCCTCTCCTTTACTCCCTCCTCCCTCCTACTCTCTCCTTCTCTCTCCCTCCTTCCACTCTCTCTGCCCTCCTCCTCTCTCTCTCCCCTTCTCTCTCTCTCTCTCCCTCCCTCCTCTCTCTCTCTTCCTCTCCCTCTCTTCTCTCTCTTCTCTCTCTCTCTCCCTCTTCTCCTCCTCTCTCTCTCTCTCCCTCTCCCTCCCTCCTCTCTCTCCCTCCCTCCCTCCCTCCCTCTCTCTCCTCTCTTAGGCCCTGAAGGAGATAGCCCGTGTGACGTGAAGAGCTGTGTAGCTATCAGAGATGAGATCGGAGGAAGTCCGGAGGGGACAAGAGGTAAGGACTTATGCAACAAACTAATTTTCCTTGTATACTGCCACTACTTTTGACGTGGCCCAAGGGCTCTGGTATAGGGAATAGGGTTCCGTTTGGGACTACAGTCACTGGCTACCGATGGCTGGATCTAACCAGTACTCAGCTGGAGCATCCTGAGCACTTGGCTGGATCTAACCAGTACTCGGCTGGGAGCATCCTGCAGGCACTTGGCTGGATCTAACCAGTACTCGGCTGGGAATACCCATGGCACTTGGCCTGGATCTAACCAGTACTCAGCTGGGGAACACCCTGGCACTTGGCTGGATCTAACCAGTACTCGGCTGGGAATACCCATGGCACTTGGCTGGATCTAACCAGTACTCACTGGAACACCCTGGCACTTGGCTTGGATCTAACCAGTACTCGGCTGGGAATACCATGGCACTGCTGGAATCTAACCAGTACTCGGCTGGGAAATACCATTGGCACTTGGCTGGATCTAACCAGTTACTCGGCTGGGAACACCCTGGCCACTTGGCTGGATCTAACCAGTTCCTCGACTGGGAATACCATGACACTTGGCTGGATCTAACCAGTCCTCGACTGGGAGCACCCTGGCACTTGGCTGGATCTAAACCAGATACTCGGCTGGAACACCCTGGCACTTGGCTGGATCTAACCCAGTACTCTGCTGGGAAACACCATGACACTTGGTTGGATCTAACCAGTACTCGGCTGGGACACCCTGGCACCTGGCTGGATCTAACCAGTCCTCCTGCACGGCTGCTGGAAACCACGCTGGACCCATGCACGTTGCTGGTCCATCTACTACCCTCCTTGAGTAACCGCCGACTGGAAGCACCATTGGCACTTGGCTTGGAATCTAACCAGGCTCTGTTGACTGGGAGCACCCTGGCACATTGGTTGGCACTTGGCTGGATCTAACCAGTACTCGGCTGGGAACACCATGGCACTTGGCTGGATCTAACCAGTCTTGGACTGGGAGCACCATGGCACTTGGCTGGATCTAACCCCTTCTCTGTGTGAAATACCTGGGATACTCACTGTGCTCTTTAAACTCTGCATCCAGAACTAAATGCTGTATTACGAACCACTGGTTCAAATACCAGGCATGCTTGGTCTGCTCCATTTGCCTTAGCAGCCACCAGTCATTACTACCTGGGATGCTTGGTCTGCTCCATTTGCCTTAGCAGCCACCAGTCATTACTACCTGGGATGCTTGGTCTGCTCCATTTGCCTCAGCAGCCACCAGTCATTATATGAAATTCCTAGGAATTCTGGGATGTTTTCTGTGCTTTGTAACGGTATGYACTTCCTCTCTCTGTGTTCCGTCCTCTTCCCTAGGAGTCACTGTTTCAAATACCTGGGATGTTTTCTGTGCTTTGTGAGCTTGCCCATTCTGCTTGATCTCTCCTAGAGTTGATTGTTTGAAATAGTTTAGATGCTTGCTGTACTTTGTAATGTAATGACCTTTTTGCTTTCCTTCTGTGTTTGATTCCCTCTGCCCTAAGGGGTCGAACCGAGTCCCTGTATTTCCCCGAGGTGGACCATGTTACGACCAGAGAGAGAATGGAGGATCCTGTCTTCAACCTGACGCAGCTGGTAGCTGACCTCCGGGCCCTGGAAGAGGAGAACTGGCTGTCCATCAGGAAGGACCCCACCAGGGGCCCCAGTCACCTCAAGGACCCCACATCCAAGCCCTCTGAGTGGGAGAGAGAAGCACCTCCGCTCCCCCCTCTGCTGGTTCCTCCTCCTATCCCTCCTCGGACAACATCGTGGTACCTCGCCAGCCCCTCCCCTGAACTACAACTACATGTCCCAGAATCCCTCAYTGGCTCAGGCAGGAAGTGCCACAGTCCCTGTCTCCTGTTAGACAGGAAGTGCAGCAGCAGCCCATCGATAGTGAGGAAGTTCGAGGCGATGCTGCAGGAGAACGAGGGGAAAGTTCTGACGGAGGCGGGGTTTACCACCTGCGCTGTTCCCGCTAACTCCCACTGCAACGTGGGCTGCTGCCACAACCGCTGGTCCTGCGACGGGAGCCGCTTCGGCAGCAGCAAGTCGTCCACCTACGTGCCTGTCCAGAAGAGCCTGTCTGAAGTCAACATAGTGAGTGCTGCTGGGAGAGAGTTGATCCACGACTACAGGCCCGTGGAGAACCCTAGAAGCCCTGAGAGAGAGAGTCGTATACAACCGGGAAACAAAGACCGAGCAGTTTCACACACCTTTCTTGACCTTATCTCAGAGTTACCCCCCCCAGGCTCCAACCCTCCAGGCTACAACCCTCCAGGCGCCAACCCTCCAGGCTCCAACCCTCCAGGCTCCAACCCTCCAGGTCAGGCTCGCAACCCTCAGGCTCCAAACCCTCCAGGCTCCAACCCTCCAGGCTCCAAACCCTCCAGGCTCCAACCCTCCAGACTCCAACCCTCACAGGCTCCAACCTCCAGGCTCAGCTCCAACCCCTCCAGGCTCCAACCCTCCAGGCTCCAACCCTCCAGGCCACAGTAAGGAATAAGATGCTGGAACAGGCCACTGCTGGTTTAACAGGACTCTCTTCAGGCTGAGATGGGTCGAGGGATGAAGGACGATGAGGTGGAGGACAGTTTTACATCAGCGTGTGTCTCTAAGGGGGGCATACCAGACGGTACGACGGTATGTGGCGAGGTCACGCACGGGGTCACCAGGGAGACGAACTTTGACCTCCGGCCACGGCACACCACAGAGGTCAGACAGAAGGAGGTGATCTGTGAATCACAGCTCAGAAGCTGAGTTCAGGGATCAAACTGAGCCAGCCCCATCTGACTCATCCAGTGTCACCGTCAGGACCTTTGATCCCCCTGCCACCTCTGACCTTTACACCCCAACGCCCAGAAGTTACGTTTAGGAACATGCTCTTCTAACCGGCAAACACGCTGCCCTGAGTTCAAGAACAGCCTACCCAGGCTACACAGTACAGCTCCAGGACCAGAGGTGAGTGCTAGTCCGAAGAGGGACAACAAGGCCCAAGGAGAGAGGCTCATTCGTTAAGTCATGGCCAGCGCCCCAGCCTCTACAAACCCTAGGCCAGGCAGGTTGGGCAACTGCGGGTCGTCCAACCACAACGCGGACACCCCTAAAACCTGGATCTGTGGGCCAGGACTCTGTGTGCCAGGAGCTGTTGGGGCCAGGACTCTGTGTGCCAGGAGCTGTGGGCCAGGACGTCCGTGTGCCAGCGAGCTGTGGGCCAGGAACTCCGTTGCCGCAGGTGTAATGGGCGACAGCCCTGGAAACCCCTGACCCTGCTGCTTTGCGCTCCGTCTGAGTCTAGGTCTAATTACGGCGCTGTGGAGAGGATCCTGAAGAGCTTATGAGACCACTGCCTGCGAGCCAGCGGTACCAGAACCAATACCACCCGCTGAGTCCAGCCCTAACCCTAACCCTGGATGCAGGCCCAGACTCAGCCCCAGTCCTAACCGCTGGCTTCAGCCCCAGTAGCTCAGCCCCCAGTCCTAACCCTGGACTCAGCCCCAGTCTCAGCCCTGGTCCTAGCCTTGCTTCAGCCCAGACTCAGCCCCAGTCCTAACCCTGGCTCAGCCCCAGTCCTAACCTGGCTTCAGCCCCAGTCCTAACCCTGGACTCAGCCCCAGTGCCTAACCTGGACTCAGCCCCAGTCCTAACCCTTGGACTCAGCCCCAGTCTGCCCGAGCCTAACCCTGCTCAGCCCCAGTCTCAGCCCTAACCCTGCTTCAGCCCAGTCTCAGCCCAGTCCTAACCCTGGCTCAGCCAGTCTCAGCACCTAACTCAGCCAGTCTAGCCTGTCCTAGCCCCAGACAGGAAGAGGAACTCATGGATCTTCTAGTGGAGATGATGGACAGGATTACTGGGATCAGCCAGGCCCTGCCTCTGGACACTCCTCCACACAACACTTCACCAACAGCCAGCTGAGCAGCTCCCACAGAGAGACAAGGCTAACCAATGCAAGGTGAGTACGCAAACAGAACACGCACGCACGCACCACGCGCACACACACACACACACACACACACACACACACACACACACACACACACACACAACACACACACACCACACACACACACACACACATATACACACACACACACACACCCCATTGTGTTCATTCTGTGGCATAGGTTTGACTGTGTTGATTCAAACTACTTCAGGCTCTCTGACAAATTTTACGTGGCATTTCCAGAATTGTCCCCTAGTTTCCTATGGGTCTGGTTGACAGGTAGTACACTCCAAGGGTTACATTAGTGGTCCCTAGTCCCTATGGGTCCTGGTTGAAGGTAGTATGTGGTCCCCTAGTTCCTATGGGTCCTGGTTGAAGGTCGTACAATCCAAGGTTACATTAGTGGTCCCTAGTTCCTATGGGTCCTGGTTGAAGGTTAGTAGTGGTCCCCTAGTTCCTATGGGTCCTGGTTGAAGGTAGTTTAGTGGTCCCCTAGTTTCCTATGGGTCCTGGTTGAAAGGTAGTACACCTCCAAGGTTCCATTAGTTGGGTCCCCTTAGTGTCCTATGGGTCCTGGTTGAAGGTAGTACACTCCAAGGTTCCATTAGTGGTCCCCTAGTTCCTATGGGTCCTGGTTGAAGGTAGTACACTCCAAGGTTACATTAGTGGGTCCCCTAGTTCTATGGGTCCTGGTTGAAGGTAGTACACTCCAAGGTTCCATTAGTGGTCCCCATAGTCCGTATGGGCCCTGGTTGAAGGTAGTACACTCCAAGGTTCCTTAGTGGTCCCCTAGTTCCTATGGGTCCTGGTTGAAGTAGTACCACTCCAAGATCTCTCCTTTTT
>NW_019944273.1:5626-13205 GCF_002910315.2 Salvelinus sp. IW2-2015 | reverse complement strand
GGTACTGGGGTGATAAGAAGCCACTACAACCTCTCCTTCCCTAGTGTGCAGCTGTTTCTGGTCTGTCGATGAGAAGCCCTGACCTCTCCTTCCCCTCGGGTGTCCTGTTTCTGGTCTGGTATTAAAGCCCTGACCTCTCCATTCCGCTGCGGTTCCTGTTCTGGGTGGCTCGTTCTGGTGATAGAGCCCTGACCTCTCCTTCCCTGCGTTAACCTGTTTACTGGGGTCTGGGTGACTGAGAACCCTGACCTCTCCTTCCCTGTGGTTCCTGTTCTCTGGTCTGGTGCATAGGAAGCCACTGGATCCTGCTCCTTCCCTGGTTCCTGTTCTGGGATCTGGTGACGAAAGCCCTACCTCTCTTCCTGGTTCCTGTTCTGGCTCTTGTGATAGATAGCCCTTGACCTCTCCTATACCCTGTTCCTTTTCTGCGGTCTGTCGATAGAAGCCCACCTCTCCCTCCCTGGTTTCCTGTTCTGAGGATACTCGGGTGACTAGAAGCGCCAGCCCTGAGCTCACCAGGCAACAGACTATGACCAGAGGAGAGCTCCACCAGGCAGACAAACATGGCTGATCTATCATCATTCTGCATAGTGACAGTCACAGAGGGTTAGATAGACTATGGTTAGAGAAATGTAGGGCAGGTACACTTAGCTCCATACACATACCAGTCAGAACCAACAGTCAGCTCCCTAAAGTCACTTAGCCTCCATAACACTACAAGTCTCAAACAAAACGTCAGTCTCCTGAAAACACCAGACGGACACACACACACACATACACACACACAACACACACACACACACACACACACACCACACACAAACACACACACACCACACACACACACACACACACACACACACACACACACACACACACACACCTATGTACTATAGCAGCTGTGATAGCACCTTATGGGTTTAGTCCAACTTCCCATTCCTCCAAACAGCTGTTCTCTGGTTTACAGTTTCTACGCAAAGCTTCCGAGTTGTTGTGTGTGTGTGTGTGTGGTCCCACCCCCTCCAACCCCTGACATCTGAACCCTGACCTCCGACCCTTTCCCGTCTAGGAGTCCTGCGGGACCCAGCGGGTTATTTTGGTTCCACTCAGTGCTGTGGCATCTGCCAATCTGCCATCATCCTCCCAAAATAGACATTCTACGAACAGACACTTAGACATTCCAACTCAACTGCAAGAGTGTGACTGTGTGTGTGTATGTGTTGTGTGTGTGTGTGTGTGTGTGTGTGTGTGGTGTGTGTTGTGTGTGTGTGTGGTGTGTGGTGTGTGTTGTGTGTGTGTGTGGTGGTGTGGTTGTGGTTTGTGTGGTGCTTGTGTGTCCTGTGTTTCCTGGTTCTATCCTCGAGGAAGGTTATAGCACCATTTGCTGACTCCAGCACGTTCCCAGACTTCCTGTGTTGCTTGCAGACAGCTGCTAGTATCAACCTGGTGATGCATCACTTAGTGTCTGTCCTCTTCCTTCCTTCGCCTTCCCCCCCTTCCCTTTCTTTTTTTCTCTCTCTCTCTCTCTCTCTCTCTCTCCTCTCTCTCTCTCTCTCTCTCGCTCTCTCTCTCTCTCTCTCTCTCTCCTCCTCTCTCTACCCTCTCTCTCTCTTCTCCGCTCTCTCTTCTCTCTTCCTCTCTTCTCTCGTTCTCTGGATAGGGCAAAGTCTCAGAGTCTGGAAATGACTGGATAGGGCAAAAGTCTCAGAGTCTGAATGACGGGATAGGCAGAGTCTGAATGACTGGGGATAGAGCAGAAGTCCCAGTCTGGAATGACTGGATAGGCAGAGTCCCAAGCTGGAATGACTGGATAGTCAGCAGTCTCAGCAGTCTGGAATGACTGGGATAGGCAGAGTCTCAGAGTCTAATGACGGGATAGTGGCAAGTCTGGAGATTACGGGATAGCGCAAAGTCTCAGAGTCTGGAATGACTGGGTAGGCAATCCAGATCTGGAATGACTGGGGTAGGGCAGAGTCCCAGCTTTCTGAATGACTGGGAAGGCGAGTCCCAGAGCGAATGACTGCGGATAGGCAGAGTCCCAGCGTCTGAATGACTGGGTAGGGCAGAGTCCCAGAGTTCTGGAAGACTGGGGTTAGGCAGATCCCAGCGTCTGGACATGACGGGATAGGCAGATCCCAGCGCTGGAATGACTGGTAGGCAGAGCTCCCAGAGTTCTGGAATGAACTGTAGGGCAGAGTCCCAGAGTCTGAATGACTGGGATAGGCACAGAGTCCCAGAGTCTGAATGACTGGGTAAGCAATGCTCAGGAGTCTGGAATGGACTGGATAGGCAGAGCCCAAGAGTCTGGAATACTGGAGGCAGAGTCCCAGAGTCTGAATGACGGATAGGGCCAGAGTCTCAGAGTCTGGATGGACTGGATAGGGCAGAGTCCCAGAGTCTGGAATGACTGGCGGTAGAGAACAGAGTCTCAGAGTCTGGAATGACTGGTAGAGGCCAGAGTCTCAGAGTCTGAATGACGGGGTAGGCAGAGTCCAGAGTCTGGAATGACTGGGGTAGGCAGATCCAGAGTCTGGAATGACTGGATAGAGCAGAGTCCCACCCCCCCTGAGTCTGAATGACTGAGATAGGGCAGGTCTCAGAGTCTGGAATACTGGATAGGGCAGACTCCCAGATCTGAATACTGGATAGGGCAAGTCCCAGGAGTCTGGAAAGACTGGGATAGGCAGACAGTCCTCAGAGTCTGAAACTGGGATAGGCAGAAGTCCCAGCGCTTGGAATGACTGGTAGGGCAGATCCCAGAGTCTGGAATGACATGGGTAGGGAGAGTCCCAGAGTCTGGGAATACTGGCGCTTAGGCAGGATCCCAGAGTCGGAATGGACTGGGGAGGCAGAGTCCCAGCTGTCTGGAATACTGCGATAGGGCAGAGTCCAGAGTCTGGAAGACTGGGATAGGGCAGAGTCTGTAATACTGCGCGGTAGAGCAATGCTCAGAGTCTGGAAGACTGGATAGGGCAGAGTCCAGAGTCTGAATTACTGGGGCTAGAGCAGATGCTCAGAGCTTCTGAATGACTGCGATAGTGGCAGAGTCTCAAGTCTGGAATGACTGGAAGGCAGAGTCTCAGAGTCGGAATGACTGGGGTAGGGCAGATCTGAATGACTGGGATAGGGCAGAAGTCCCAGAGTCTGGAAGACTGGGATAGCGCAGATTCGGAATAAACTGGTAGGCAGAAGTCCCAGAGTCTGGAATGACTGGGATAGGGCAGAGTCCAGAGTCCTGGAATGACTGGGTAGGGCAAGTCTCAGAGTCTGATGACTGGATAGGCAGAGTCTCAGAGTCTGAGATGACTGGGATAGGGCAACTCCAGAGTCTGGAATTGACTGGGATAGGGCAGAGTCCTCAGACTCTGAATGACTGACTGCGCAAGATCTCAGAGCGAAGGACTGGGAAGGCAGAGTCCCGCGTCGGAATGACTGGGTAGGCAGGTCCCAGAGTCTGAATGACTGGGTTAGGCAGAGTCCCAGAGTCTGAATACTGGGGTAGGCAGAGTCCCAGAGTCTGGAATAGACTGGATAGGCAGAGTCCCAGTGTCTGGAATGACTGGGATAGGCAGAGTCCCAGAGTCGGAAAGACTGGGATAGGCAGACAGTCTGAATGACTGGGGTAGAGCAGATCTCAGAGTCTGAATGACTGGGATAAGGCAGCAGTCCAGGAGTCTGGAATTACTGGGGTTAAGCAATGCTCAGAGTCTGGAATGACTGGATAGGGCAGAGTCTCAGAGTCTGAATGACTGGATAGGCAGAGTCTCAGAGTCTGGAATGACTGTGGTAGGCAAGAGTCTGGAATGACTGGAAGGCAGATCCCAGAGTCTGGAATGAACTGGATAGCGCCAGCAGTCTGAATTAACTGGAGCAATCCCAGAGTTGGAATGACTGGAGAGGGCAGAGTCCCAGACAGTCTGGAATGACTGGGTAGGGGCCCAGAGTCTCAGATCTGGAATGACTGAGGATAGGGCAGAGTCTCAGAGTCTGGAATGACTGGAAAGTCCAAAACCCTTTAGGAATTCCTGCCTGCTTTTAAATAAACATTTAACTGTAGTGTTTAAAATGAGCTCCACCCTAGTAGCAATAAGCACCTCTGAAAAACAGTGCCTCTGGGAAAGTATTACAACCCACTTTCACTTTTTACACATTGTATTGTACAGTCTTTTCTAAAATGGATCAATCTACAAAACAATACCCTATAATGACAAAGGCAAAAACAGTTTTTTTAAATGTTAAACATGTATTAAAAAATAAAACAGTAATACCTTATTGACATAAGTAATCAGACCCTTTGCTATAGACTTGAAATTGAGCTCAGGCATCCTTGTTTCCATTGATCACCCTTGCAGATGTTTACAACTTGGAGTCCACCTGTGGTAAATTCAATTGATGGAATTGATTTGGAAAGCACACACCTGTCAGTAAAAGGCACATGACAGCCGCTTGGATTTGCCAAAAAGGCACCTTAAAGACTCTGAGACCATGAAAACAGATTCTCTGGTCTGATGTAAACCAAGATGAAAACTCTTTGGCCTTAATGCTGAGGAAACATGCACCATCCCTTATGGTGAAAGCATGTGTGGCAGCATCATGCTGTGGGGATGTTTTTTCAGTGTAGGACTGGGAGACTAGTCAGGTATTGAGGAATGATAAACAGACAAAGTAAAATCCTCGATGAAAACCTAACTCCAGAGCACTCAGGACCTCAGACTGGATGAAAGGTTCACCTTGCAACAGGACAACGACCCTAAGCACACAGCCAAGACAACACAGGAGTTGCTTCGGGACAAGTCTCTGAATGACCTTGCGTGGCCCAGCCGGAGCCCGGACTTGAACCCGATCGAACATCTCTGGAGAGACCTGATAATAGCTGTGCAACGACGTTCCCCATCCAACCTGACAGAGCTTGAGAGGATCTGCAGAGAAGAATGGGAGAAACTCCCCAAATACAGGTGTGTATTACAAGCTTGTTGCGTCATACCCAAGAAGACTTGAGGCTGTAACCGCTGCCAAAGGTGCTTCAACAAAGTACTGAGTAAAGGGTCTGAATACTTATGTAAATGTGATATTTCAGTTTTAAATGTTTAATACAGTTTCAAAAATATCAAAAAACCAGTTTTTGCTTTGTCATTATGGGTTATTGTGTGTAGATTGATGAGGGGAAAAAACAATTGAATCCGTTTAAGGATAAGGCTGTAACGTAACAAAATGTGGAAAAAGTCAAGGAAGGGGTCGGAATAGTTTCAGAATGCACTGTACAGTAGCTACAGTATCCTAGCTGTCTGTCACAATGTCCTCTACTTTAAAATACACCGAACAAAAATATAAACACAACGTGAAGATTTAACCGAGTCACAGTTCATATAAGGAAATCAGTCAATTTAAATAAATAAATTAGGCTCTAATCTATGGATTTCACATGACTGGGAATACAGATATGCATCTGTTGGTCACAGATATATATATTTTTAAAGGTAGGGGTGTGGATCAGAAAACCAGTCAGTATCTAGTGTGACCACCATTTACCTGATGCAGCGAGACACATCTCCTTCGCATAGTGTTGATCAGGCTGTTGATTGTGGGAATGTTGTCCCACTCCTCTTCAATGGCTGTGTGAAGTTGCTGGATATTGGCGGGAACTGGAACACGCTGTCATACACGTAGATCCAGAGCATCCCAAACATGCTCAATGGGGTGACATGTCTGGGGAGTATGCAGGCCATGGAAGAACTGGGACATTTTCAGCTTCCAGGAATTGTGTCCAGATCCTTGAGACATGGGACAGTGCATTATCAGGCTGAAACATGAGGTGATGGCGGCGGATGAATGGCACGACAATGGCCCTCGGGATCTCGTCACGGTATCTCTGTGCATTCAAATTGCCCTCGATAAAATGCAATTGTCTTCATTGTCCGTAGCTTATGCCTGCCCCATACCATAACCCCACCAGAACTCAGCTTAAGAGTAAATCAACTTCTCTCAATTGATTAGGATTTGGTCACTAATCTGTCTGATCCATAGAGAAGGCCAGGCTTATTCTACAATCACACAATACTGATAGTGCTTCTGAAGTTTTTTATTTTACCTTCATTTAACAGGCAGTTAAGAACAAATTCTTATTTTCAATGACAGGCCTACCGGGGAACAGTGGGTTAACTGCCTGTTCAGGGGCAGAACGACAGATTTTACCTTGTCAGCTCGGGGATTTGAACTTGCAACCTTTCGGTTACTAGCCCAACGCTCTAACACTAGGCTACCCTGCCGCCCCAGTACAGCTCTTTCATCTATGGGTCGGCACATATATATCTGGTGAATGCCCTGTTGGATGTTTAATCACTCTGGGCTCTGGCATACGTGGTCCAATGGGCCCTGGTCAAAGGTAGTGTATTAAATAGGACATACTGGGTCCAATGGGCCCTGGTCAAAGGTAGTGTATTAAATAGGACATACTGGTCCCAATGGGCCCTGGTCAAAGGTAGTGTATTAAATAGGACCATACTGGGTCCCAATGGGCCCTGGTCAAAGGCAGTGTATTAACTAGGAACATACTAATGTGTGATGCACTTCTCCAGGGAAGTTAAAAATGTTGATGTCACCTCTCCAGGGTAAGTTACAGTGTGTGATGTCACCTCTCGCAGTGGTAAGTTAAATGTGTGATGTACACCTCTCGCAGGGTAGTTAAATGTGTATGTCACCTCTCCAGGGTAGTTAATGTTTGTGATGTCACTTCTCCAGGGTAGTTAAATTGTTGTGATGTCACTTCTCCAGGGTAGTTAATGTGTCTGAACTCAGGTGATGTTTTACACTGTGTCTAACGCTCAGGTGATGTTTTACACTGTGTCATAACTTCAGGTGATGTTTACCACGTGTCTAACTCGGTGAGTTTATAGCTGTGTCTAACTCAGGTGATGTTATACACTGTGTCTAACTCAGGAGGATGGTATCGTAATTATTATCAACTGTCGGTGAATCGTTATCACTGTGTTAATGTATGTTTACACTGTGTCTAACTCAGGTGATGTTTATCTTGTGTCTAACTCAGGTTGATGTTTACACTGTGTCTAACTCGGTGATGTTTACACTGTGTCTAACTGCAGTGAGTCTTAGCTGTGTCTAACTCAGGTGATAGCCAATAGGCAGCCCTGTAACGGTAAGAAGGTAAGAATAGCAAGACAAACATACAGACACGTTCTAGATGAGTCTGGTCACATAAGGGATGACTGTCTCTACTGGTAGGATAGTATCGTCATGCGAGACAGCAAGTTATTCCATAGACTGAATAGGGAGAGAGGGAGACGGGCGCGCCCCAGGTGGTGAAGGTTAGGCAACAACCCCTCCACTACGCTGATCCCAACACGGGCCCACAAGGGTGCGTGCCCAGCCCCCTCCTGTACTCTCTGTTCAACCATGACTGGTTTGCAGATGACACAACAGTGTAGGGGCCTGATTACGCAACAACGATGAGACAGCCTACAGGGAGAAGTGAAGGCCCTGGTGGAGTGGTGCCAGGAAAATAACCTCCTCCCTCAACGTCAACACAACGAAGGATCTGATCGTGGAATCGCGGATGCAGCAG
>NW_019944273.1:0-1259 GCF_002910315.2 Salvelinus sp. IW2-2015 | reverse complement strand
TGAATCCAACCTCTCTGCATGGGGGGATGTAACCACCATGCAGTTATGTTATTATAAAAGCCTCCTCTCCTGACTGAATATGGACCTGCTAGCTGAATGTCTTCCTCACACAGAATGCTTTGTTTATATAAAAACACAGGGGGKATTGAATGGAGGCAGGCAGGAAGCARATCTGTTCATGTGATCTTACACACTTACTGTGTGGAGACGCTAGAGCAGARTTATGGTTKGGTGTGTGTTTTATATCAAACATCCAATCTGGTAAACTAAGGAGACAACCCTTAGATGAATATCAAGTGAACCCACAAAGAAATGAATATCAGGAGCACTGGGAGAGGAAAGGTGATGATATCAGGAGCTCTGGGAGAGGAAAGGTGGTGATATCAGGATCACGTTTTTTATTTTTTTTAATTATGTTTAAAAAAAATAAAAAATGTTTTATCCCCGTCCCTGCAGGAGGCGTTTTGCCTTTTGGTAGGCTCTCATTGTAAATAAAATGTTGTTCTTAACTGTCTAGTTAAATAAAGGTTAAATAAAAATAAATAAATGTCGAGAGGACAGGCAGTGAACTGATAGCACGGCATGTTTGAATCATTTTTGAACGACCTATATAATTACTAGCCAGTACGGTGAACCTAAAAATGAGTGTATACCACCATTCTCTTTGGTAATACTACATAAAATCAATCTTTCTGAATGATTGGAGTATTAGCTTGCCCTCGTGTGGCGGTTACAGTAAAGTACAGCTGGCCAAGTTCCTTGTCCAMTGGTTCATGTTTCCGGGGGGGGAAGTTTCAATGTAACACCACAACATTGAGCTTTCATACAGCACAGGTTTGTGAATGATTTTAAGATGTTGCTTCTTATGTTATATCACCTAATTATCAGCCTGTTAAGGGACGTTTTTCTACAGTACTTTTGGGGGTGTTAAAGTCTAGGCTTTTAGAAATCCACATTTTTATAAAGGGGATATAACTGTGAAGGACATGGCTAGTCAGCTAGCTCTTGCTCATCGCATGAAGGCAACAACAATAAGATGCCTCTACATGGGTCAGATGCGCATGTGTAGATCTCTTAGTTGGGACCGGACGCATGCGCTTGGACCTGAGCTAATGTCTATCTGCCTCAGTTAGCACAGACAGAGGACTATTATGGACTGGTAGCTGCACACATACGACCTAGCAACCAACTCTGGCCAACTGTTTTACCAGTTTAACAGTGCTGATACCTCTCTGTTTCCCTCCCTCTGTTCCTCTCTC
>NW_019944272.1:69568-79379 GCF_002910315.2 Salvelinus sp. IW2-2015 | reverse complement strand
GACTACCTCGTACCTCAGTACACTGACTCAGTACCGGTACTCCTTGTATATTGCCTCATTATTGTTATTATATTGTGTTACTATTTTAGTTTTATATTTTATTTTGACCTCTGTCCCTGTCTCCAGGTTCCCAGTTTGACCTCGTTCCCTGTCTCCAGGCTCTCAGTTGACGTGTTTTGTTTGACCTCTGTCCCTGTCTCCAGGTTCCCAGTTTGACCTCTGTCCCTGTCTCCCAGGCTCTCAGTTTGACCTCTGTCCCTGTCTCCAGGTCCCAGTTTGACCTCTGTCCTGTCCCAGGTTCCCAGTTTGACCTCTGTCCCTGTCTCAGCTCTCAGTTTGACGTGTTTGTTTGACCTCTGTTCCCTGTCTCCAGGTTCCCAGTTTGACCTCTGTCCCTGTCTCCAGGCTCTCAGTTTGACCTCTGTCCCTGTCTCCAGGTTCCCAGTTTGACCTCTGTCCCTGTCTCCAGGTTCCCAGTTTTGACCTCTGTCCCTGTCTCCAGGGCTCTCAGTTTGACGTGTTTTTGTTGACCTCTGTCCCTGTCTCCAGGTTCCAGTTTGACCTCTGTCCCTGTCTCCAGGTTCCCAGTTTGACCTCTGTCCCTGTCTCAGGCTCCAGTTTGCCCTGTCCTGTCTCCAGGCTCTCAGTTTGACCTCTGTCCCTGTTCTCAGGCTCTCAGTTTGACCTCTGTCCCTGTCTCCAGGCTCTTCAGTTTGACCTGTCTTTACCTCTGCTGCCCTGTCTCCAGGCTCTCAGTTTGACCTCTGTCCCTGTCTCCAGGCTCTCAGTTTGACCTCTGTCCCTCTTTCCAGGCTCTCAGTTTGACCGCTGTCCTGTCTCAGGCTCTTCAGTTTTGACCTCTGTCCCTGTCTCCAGGCTCTCAGTTTGACGTGTCAGTTTGACCTCTGTCCCTGTCTCCAGGTTCCCAGTTTGACCTCTGTCCCTGTCTCCAGGCTCTCAGTTTGACGTGTTTTGTTTGACCTCTGTCCCTGTCTCCAGGTTCCCAGTTTGACCTCTGTCCCTGTCTCCAGGTTCCCAGTTTGACCTCTGTCCCTGTCTCCAGCTTCTCAGTTTGACCTCTGTCCCTGTCTCCAGGTTCCCAGTTTGACCTCTGTCCCTGTCTCCAGGTTCCCAGTTTGACCTCTGTCCCTGTCTCCAGGTTCCCAGTTTGACCTCTGTCCCGTCTCCAGGCTCTCAGTTTGACGTGTTTTGTTTGAACCTCTGTCCCTGTCTCCAGGTTCCCAGTTTGACCTCTGTCCCTGTCTCCAGGCTCTCAGTTTGACCTCTGTCCCTGTCTCAGGCTCTCCGTTTGAGTTCAGTTTGACTCTGTCCCCTGTCTCCAGGTTCCCAGTTTGACCCCTGTTCCCCGTCTCCAGGCTCTTCATGTTTGACGTGTTTTAGTTTGACCTCTGTCCCTGTCTCCAGGTTCCCAGTTTGACCTCTGTCCTGTCTCCAGGCTCTCAGTTTGACCTCTGTCCCTGTCTCCAGGTTCTCAGTTTTGACCTCTCTTCCCTGTCTCCAGGTTCCCAGTTTGACCTCTGTCCCTGTCTCCAGGTTCCCAGTTTGACCTCTGTCCCTGTCCTCCAGGCTCTCAGTTTGACGTGTTTTGTTTGACCTCTGTCCCTGTCTCCAGGTTCCCAGTTTGACCTCTGTCCCTGTCTCCAGGTTCCCAGTTTGACCTCTGTCCCTGTCTCCAGGCTCTCAGTTTGACCTCTGTCCCTGTCTCCAGGTTCCCAGTTTGACCTCTGTCCCTGTCTCCAGGTTCCCAGTTTGACCTCTGTCCCTGTCTCCAGGCTCTCAGTTTGACGTGTTTTGTTGACCTCTGTCCCTGTCTCCAGGGTTCCCCAGCTTCTTGTGACCATTGTCCCTGTCCTCCAGGTTTCCAGTTTGACCTCTTGTCCCTGTCTCCAGGCTCTCAGTTTGACGATCCTTTCTCTCTTTGGGGTGAGTGAGGTACTATGTACATGTAGGTAGGGGCTGAAAAGCAGAAAGTCATGGTAGCCTTATAATTAACTGTTCAGCAGTCTTATGGCTTTAAAAAAAATATATATATATTTTAACTTTATTTAACTAGGCAAGTCAGTTAAGAACAAATTCTTATTTACAATGACGGCCTACCGGGGAACAGTGGGTTAACTGGCTTGTTCAGGGGGCAGAACGACAGATTTTTACCTTGTCAGCTCAGGGATTCGATCTTGCAACCATTCGGTTACTGGCCCAATGCTCTAACCACTAGGCTACCTGCCGCCCCGGCTTTTGGGGTAGAAGCTGTTCAGAAGCCTTTTGGTCCCCGACTTGGCACTCCGGTACCGCTTGCCGTGCGGTAGCAGAGAGAACAGACTATGACTTGGGTGGCTGAATTCTTTGGACCTTTCTCTGACACCGCCTGGTATAGAGGTCCCGGATGGCAGGGAGCTCAGCCCCAGTGATTACTGGGCCGTACACAYTAGMTCTGTAGCGCCTTGCGGTYGGATGCCGAGCAGTTGTCAAACCAAGACATTATGCAGCCAATCAAGATGCTSTCAACTGTAGAACCTTCTGAGGATCGGAGGACCCATGMCAARTCTTYTCGGCCTCCTGAGGGGGAMGAGGCGTTGTCGTGCTCTCTTCACGACTGTGTTGGTGTGTTTGGACCACGATAGGTCCTTATTGATGCGGTCCGTCTCCACTACGGCTCTGTCGATCTCAATGGGGGCGTGCTCAGCCCTCCTTTTTCCTGTTGTCCACGATCCGCCCCTTTGTCTTGCTCACGTTGAGGGAGAGGTTGTTGTCCTGGCACCACACGGCCAGGTCTCTGACCTCCTCCCTATAGGCCGTCTCATCGTTGTCGGTGATCAGGCCTATCACTGTTGTGTCGTCAACAAACTTAATGATGGTGTTGGAGTCGTGCCTGGCCGTGCAGTCATGAGCGAACAGGGAGTACAGGAGGGGACTGAGCACGCACCCCTGAGGGGCCCCCGTGTTGATGGTCAGCGTGGCTGATGTGTTGCTACCTACCCTCACCACCTGGGGGCGGCCCGTCAGGAAGTCCAGGATCCAGTTGCAGAGGGAGGTGTTTAGTCCCAGGGTCCTTAGCTTAGTGATGAGCTTTGTGGGCACTATGTTGTTGAACGCTGAGCTGTAGTCAACGAATAGCATTCTCACATAGGTGTTCCTTTTGTCCAGGTGTGAAAGGGCAGTGTGGAGTGCAATAGAGATGGCATCATCTGTGGATCTATTGGGGCGGTATGCAAATTGGACTGGGAATAGGGTTTCTGGGATGATGGTGTTGATGTGAGCCATGACCAGCCTTTCAAATCACTTCATGGCTACAGACGGGAGTACTACGGGTCGGTAGTCGTTTAGGCAGGTTACCTTGGTGTTCCTGTTGTCTGTAGTTATAACTGACCTGTCCATTGTAGGAATCTGTCTGTAGTTATAATATAACTGACCTGTTCATTGTAGAAATATGTCTGTCATTATAATATAACTGACCTGTTTCATTGTAGGAATCTGTCTGTAATTATAATATAACTGACCTGTTCATTGTAGGAATCTGTCTGTAGTTATAATATAACTGACCTGTTCATAGTAGAAATATGTCTGTAATTATAATATAACTGACCTGTTCATTGTAGAAATATGTCTGTAATTATAATATAACTGACCTGTTCATAGTAGAACTCTGTCTGTAGTTGCAGGTTGTCTGTAGGGTTGGTGCTGAGGTGAAACTGACGGTGAGTGACCTCTGGCAGGTGAAGCATTGAATCTAACACTCCCTCTGTAGATATAGGACTACCTGAAACTGGGTCAGGGAGAGGGGGACAGGGAGGAAGACGAGGAGTGAGAGGGAGCGGGGAGGAGGGGGGAGAGGGGGGGACAGGGAGGAAGACGAGGAGTGAGAGGGAGCAGGGAGAGGGGGAGGGGAGAGGGGAGAGAGAGAGGAAGAGGGGAGAGAGAGAGGGAGAGAGGGGGACGGAGGAAGATGAGGAGTGGAGAGAGCGGGGGAGGGGAGAGAGAGAGGAAGAGGGGAGGAGAGAAGAAGAGAGGGGACAGGGAGGAAGATGAGGAGTGAGAGGGAGCGGGAGAGGGAGGAAGAGGGAGGAAGAAGTGGTGAGAGAGGTAGAGGGAGAGGGAGAGAGAGGGAGGGGAAGAGGGGAGAGAGAGTGGGAGGAGAAGAGGGGAGAGAGAGGAAGAGGGGAAAGAGAGAGGAAGATAGGAGAGAGAAAAGAGAGCGAGTCACACACATCCCAAGGACTACAAATTGTAATTAGCTAACCGGCTAGTTAAAATCTGGGACATTTACAGAATGTTGATCAATGTGCATTGTCCCATGTCAAATAAAATCTTAACATTACAGTAGCTGAAGAGGCCTTAGAAAGACATTTCATACTAACGTCGTAATGAATATGACAGCACCCTTTACCTCAGCTTGTTCCAGCGTGTCATCAGAACTGTGACGATACAAACAAAAATAGGAAAATCAGTGACATGTTACATTGGATCAATATACCGACATAGTGACACAGCACAGTGAATAAGGGGGAGAGAGAGGAAGAGGGGAGAGAGGGGACAGGAGGAAGATGAGGAGTGAGAGGAGCGGGGAGAGGGGAGAGAGAGAGGAAGAGGGGAGAGAGAGAGGGGACAGGGAGGAAGACGAGGAGTGAGAGGAGCGGCGGGAGAGGGGAGCGAGAGAGGGAGAGGGGGACAGGAGGAAGATGGAGAAGTGAGAGGGAGCGGGAGAGGGGAGCGAGAGAGGGAGAGAGGGGGACAGGGAGGAAGACGAGGAGTGAGAGGGAGCGGGAGAGGGAGCGAGAGAGGGAGAGAGGGGACAGGGAGGAGACGAGGAGTGAGAGGGAGCGAGGGAGAGGGAAGAGAGAGAGAGGAAGAGGGGAGAGAGAGAGGGGACAGGGAGGAAGACGAGGAGTGAGTAGGTTGTTACTGCCAGTAGGGTCTAAAGGGTCTTACTCTGGATGGAAGTAGCTGTAACACTGGTCACACACGCGCACTCTCTTCTCCTCCTCGGTGCAGCCCTCTACCGCCATCGTGTGGTCGGAGCAGGCATGCCACACACGACCACAACCTCCTGCATGGTGACGCCTGTTGAACTGAGGAGGACAACGGGACGAATGGAGAGCCGTTTCACACAACAAATCACGAGCCGGTTTCACCCAACACAGATGAAGTCTATTCCTGTACCTGAACACCAATGAGTTGTCTTAATCTGTTGTGTGGGAACCCAATGAGTAGTCCTTATCTGTTTGTGGGGAACCAATGAGTAGTCCTTAATCTGTTTGTGGGGAACCAATGAGGTAGTCTTAATCTGTTTGTGGGGAACCAATTGAGTAGTCTTAATCTGTTTGTGGGGAACCAATGAGAGTCTTAATCTGTGGAACCAATGAGTAGCCTTAATCTGTCTGTGGGAACCAATGCCACCATTTTCTCTTTGTATGGAGCCATTTAGTGTCCGCCACTCACTCCTTCATTCCGCCACTCACTCATTCAAGTGGCTTATTTTTACTTTGGAGATGATTTAGCCATTCCACTCTATAAATAATAATATATAATACACACACATATATATATATATATATATTATCATATAATTAATATATATGTATATAAATATAATAATATATATATAATTACACCATTTAGGCAGATGCATTTATCCAAAGCGACTTACATCATGCATTCGCATACTATAGAGGTCGACCCTCTAATGCATACATTGTGGTGTGTTCCCGGATACCTCGAGAAACCCACTCACTCTCTCCCTTGTAGTCAGACCAGGCCCTCGGGCCCATGGCCGTCTAGTCAACTTGAGAGCATACAGGTGGACCAGACTCTTTCTAGATCGGGGGGGAGTCTTATTCTACACCATGTGTGAATGCGTTCTCGCTGCAGACAGCTAGACCATGGCTGTGGCTTGTTGGGACCAGTCCTTCACGGAACGGGGGCTCCGAGTTCTGGCGGTTGTGAAACTGATCCGCGTGAGAGCCTGTCCTGGATACTCTTCTCGCGTGCATCGTCCCTCTGTCCCCGGGAACTGCTGGAGGACGAGGTGTTGTACGGAGTACTACCTGGAGCGTCGGGAGACGGAAACAAGTTATCTTCACAATGTAATTCTGTCAAATCGGAGGTGCTGTCTACAAGCATTATGGGTACTGTAGTACATCTTGCACAGTAACACGTGCAACAAAATAAGATGAAACATTTCACATGATGCACAGGACAGAGTATATTAAAATACAGTATACTAGAATAAACTATAGCCTAGAAATAAGAGAATAATAAATACAGGTATACTAGAATAAAGCTTAGACTAGAATAGAGTGAATAAAATACAGTAATCTAGAATAAACTATAGACTAGAATAGAGAATGAATAAAATACAGATACTAGAATAAACTCATTAGACTAGAATAAGAGAAAATAAAAGTACAGTATACTAGGAATAAAAAACCTAGATAGAGAATAATAAAATACAGTATACTAGAATAAACTATAGACTAGAATAGAGTATAATAAAATACAGTATCCTAGAATAAACTAGAATAGAGAATAATAAAATACAGTATACTAGAATATACCATAACAGACTAGAATAGAGTATAATATACTAGAATAGAGTATACTGAACTAGAATATAATAGAGAATAATAGAATAGAGTATACTGAACTAGAATATAATAGAGAATAATAGAATAGAGTATACTGAACTAGAATATAATAGAGAATAATAGAATACAGTATAATAAACTAGAATAGAGTATAATAGACTAGAATAGAGTAAACTGAACTACAATATAATAAACTAGAATATATCATAATAGACTAGAATAGACCATAATATACTAGAATACAGTATAATGAACTAGAATAGAGTATAATAGACTAGAATAGAGTAAACTGAACTACAATATAATAAACTAGAATATATCATAATAGACTAGAATAGACCATAACAGACTAGAATAGAGCATAATATACTAGAATAGAGTATAATAGACGGGAATAGACCATAACAGACTAGAATAGACCATAACAGACTAGAATAGACCATAACAGACTAGAATAGACCATAACAGACTAGAATAGACCATAAGACTAGAATAGACCATAACAGACTAGAATAGAGCATAATATACTAGAATAGACCATAACAGACTAGAATAGACCATAACAGACTAGAATAGACCATAACATACTAGAATAGACCATAACAGACTAGAATAGACCATAACAGACTAGAATAGACCATAACAGACTAGAATAGACCATAACAGACTAGAATAGACCATAACAGACTAGAATAGAGCATAACAGACTAGAATAGAGTAAACTGAACTACAATATAATAAACTAGAATATATCATAATAGACTAGAATAGACCATAACAGACTAGAATAGAGTATAATAAACTAGAATAGACCATAACAGACTAGAATAGAGCATAATATACTAGAATAGAGCATAATAGACGGGAATAGAGTATAACAGACTAGAATAGAGCATAAGACTAGAATAGACCATAACAGACTAAAATAGAGTATACAAACTAGAGTATATTAGAATAGAGTATACTGAACTAGAATAGACTAGAATAGAGCATAATAGACTAGAATAGAGCATAATAGAATAGAATAGAGCATAAACACTGGAGTGGATATAATCATCAGATGATCATGTGCAAGAAGAGATACTGTGTGCAAAAGAGACAAAGAAAAGTAAAAAATAAAGCCAGTATGGGGGTGAGGTAGGTAAATTGGGGTGGGTAGTTTTTACAGATGGACTATGTACAGCGCAGCGATCGGTTAGCCTGCTCCGGATAGCAGATTTTAAAGTTGTTGAGGGAGATAAAAGTCTCCAACTTCAGAGAATTTTGCATTCGGTTCGCAGTCGCAGGCAAGCAGAGAATGGAAGGAAAGGCAGTCCAAATGAGGTTTTGCTTAGGGATGATCAAGTGAGAACAGCCCCTGCTGGAAGCCGCGTGTTGCGGGGGGTGGAGCCATGCAGTTGAAGTGACCAGATGAACTGAGATAAAGCGGCACTTAACTAGCATTACCTTGATAAGACCTGGAGCGCATGGGGTCCTGACCGACGAACATGTAGCGTAGGGCCAGCCGAACTAGAGGCATACAGGTCGCAGTGGTGGGTCGTATAAGGTGCTGTAGTAACAAACGATTGGGCACTGTGATAATACTGCATCCAGTTTGCTGGAGTATGAAGTAGTGTGAAGCTATTTGAGGAGTGACAATCGCGAAGTCGAGTGATCGTAGGATAGTTCAGTTTTACCTAGGGTAAGTGGTTGGCGTGAAGTGGAGGTGAAGAGGCTATTGTTGTGCGGAAATGAAGCCGATTCTTGATTGGGTGCACCCTCAGCCCGCACGCTCAAGGTACTAAAACGATATCATCTACCGCCATCGATAAAAGACATTACTCGTGCAGCCGTCCTTCATCGAGCTCTGGCCAAGGCTTTCGACTTCTGTCAATCACCAATATTCTTATATCGGCCAGATCAGTTAGCCTGGTTGTTTTCTAATGACTGCCTTGCCTGGTTCACGCAACTACTTTTGCAAAGACAGAGATTCCAGTGTGTGCAATCGGAGGGCATGTTGTCCGGGTCCTCTGGCGTCTCTATGGGGCTACCACAGGGTTCAATTCTCGGGCCGACTCTTTTCTCTGTATACTATCAATGTGTTGCTCTTGTCGCGGGCGATTCCCTGATTCCACCTCTACGCAGACGACACCAGTTCGATATACTTCGCCCTATCTTGGACACATGTGCTTTATCTATCCAAACGAGCGTTTCATGCCATACAACACTCCCTTCCGTGGCTCCACCTGCTCTTAAACGCTAGAGTTTAAAACCAAATGCATGCTTTTCAACCGTTCGCCCGTGCCTGCACCCGCACCGCACCCGACCTAGCAAATCACCACCCTGGACGGTTCCGACCTAGAATATGTGGACATCTATAAGTACCTAAGCGTGTCTGGCTAGACTGCCAAAACTCTGCCTTCCAGACTCATATCAAAACATCTCTCCAATCCAAAATCAAATTTTTTTTTATTTTGTTTTTATTTCACCGTTTATTAACCAGGTAGGCTAGTTGAGAACAAGTCTCATTTGCAACTGCGACCTGGCCAAGATAAAGCATAGCAGTGTTGAACAGACAACACAGAGTTACACATGGAGTAAACAATAAACAAGTCATAACATGGTAGAAAAAAAAAAAAATCTATATACAATGTGTGCAAAAAGGCATGAGGTAGGCCAATAAATCGAATAATTACAATTTAGCAGATTAACACTGGATGATAAATCATCAATGATCATGTGCAAGAAGAGATACTGTGTGCAAAAGAGCAGAAAAGTAAATAATAAAAGCAGTATGGGAGGGTAGGTGGTAAATTGGGTGGGTAGTTTACAGATGGACTATGTACAGCTGCAGCGATGGTTAGCTGCTCGATAGCAGATTTTTAAAGTGTTGAGGGAATAAAGTCTCCAATTCAGAGATTTTGCAATTCGTTCCAGTCGCAGGCAGCAGAGAACTGGAAGGAAAGGCCGTCCAAATGAGGTTTTGGCTTTAGGGATGATCAGTGAGATACACCTGCTGGAGCGCGTGTTGCGGTGGTGTAGCCATCGTGACCAGTGAACTGAGATAAGGCGGCACTTTTACCTGCATAGCCTTGTTAGATGACCTGGAGCAGTGGGTCTGACGACGAACATGTAGCGAGGGCCAGCCGACTAGGGCATACAGGTCGCAGTGGGGTGGTCGTATAAGAGGTGCTTTAGGTAAAAAAACGAATGGCACTGTGATAAACTGC
>NW_019944272.1:43229-69543 GCF_002910315.2 Salvelinus sp. IW2-2015 | reverse complement strand
GACACCAATCTATGGATCAGAGACTTGAAGAATTGCTGGCTGCCATGTTCGAGCCTCCTCAAAACACTCTTGTCTGGTGTTGGAGACAATCCCGCACATTAGCACAAACCCATTATTTGGAATATCTACTATTTATAGGAAGGCATGTAATTTAGTTGTCACGCCACTTCTACTCCTTCGACACTTATAATCCACCGGCCATCTCACTCATTCAAGTGGCATTATTTTACTTTGAGGAGTATTTAAGGCCATTTGCTCACTCTGTAACTCAAATAAAATATATATATACAAACACACACTTACTATATAGAGATATATACCCAAGACTCACAGCTTAATCGCTGCCAAAGGTGTTTATCATATAAATATAATAACTAATAATGCAAAATACGACTATTGTATATCAGAGTCGTAGTGATATATATGTA
Organism: Salvelinus sp. IW2-2015; assembly: GCF_002910315.2. Taxonomy (NCBI): domain Eukaryota; kingdom Metazoa; phylum Chordata; class Actinopteri; order Salmoniformes; family Salmonidae; genus Salvelinus; species Salvelinus sp. IW2-2015. The sequence continues at coordinate 69,115 of NW_019944272.1, read as the reverse complement.
TTATATATATATCTACCATAAATTAGCGAGGCTATTCGCAAAGCGGCCTATACATTCGTGCATGCATACTTAGTGGGTGAAAGCAGCGTAAAGGCCCTAATATGCCATATAGCATTTTAGGTGGGCACGCGGGAATCGTATAGTGCCTCACCTACTCTTTGCCTTAAGTAATACATGGGGGGTGACTTGTCCATGCATACTTACCCAACATGAGTGCTGAAGCGAGGGATTCACATGAACGAACACCTTTGTAAACCCTCATTCACTAAGAATGGGGGTGGAGGTCCTGATTCTCACTAGGTGCGATGACAAGTGAGTTAGCGTTCGTTGCGTCCGACTTAGTGATCGAGACCTATGCACGACCTCAGTTGGCTCTGGGGAATCCCAAGAGCTTATCGGAAGGCCAAGATTGGTGTCTCTATGTCTGAGAATGACGATCAATGAGTAACTATATCCAAGGTTGACTGCACGACCTCGCGAGTTTGCTGCTTGCTCAGGTCTTATCGCTCTTGTATCGCAAGTGGGAGGCACTGCATGTTGCATATACTCGAGACGAGCGATGGATGTACGGGATTTTATGGGTACTACCTGGAGATCAGGAGTATGACAACGAGTGGAAATTGCAACTTAACAGTATATGCTAACACGCTTTCACCACATCTCGCTATGCTTTTTGCCCTTCAGACTCAGTTTGAGAGGTGCTTAAGTTCACACAACGAACAAATTAATGGGCTTTACTGTTTCACATACACTCTTGCACATCAGTTCAGACCACCTGGCCATGCAACAACAAATTAAGATGAAACTATTGTTCAGATAGACTTCCAGCACTGCTGAGAGCTAATCTATAAAATAGTCCGAGGTTGTAACTTCTTAGTCATTAAACTATAGTTTTCAAGAAATAGGCATCAATAAAAGTATACGAGTGTGTGTACGTGGAAGTAATAAACGTTTAGTAGACTAGACAAAGAAAGAGTATAATAAAATACAGTATACTGAGAATAACTATAGACTAGATAAAGATAGGATACAAAGAGCCTGGTATACTAGAGATACTAACCTTTACTAGACGTCTATGAAGTGAGAGAAATTAAAATAACAGTTAACTAGAATAAAACTAGAATAGAGAATAATAAAATACAGTATACTAGAATAAAACTATTAGATAGAATAGAGTATAATAAAATACATATCCTAAATTAAACCTAGAATAGAGATATAAAATGCAATACTAGAATATCCAAACCAAGAGATAGGAAATATACTAGATAGAGTATTACTGAACTAGAATATAATAGAAATAATAGAATAGAGTATACTGAACTAGAATATAATTAGAGAATAATAGAATAGAGTATATGAACTAGAATATAATAGAGAATAATAGAATACAGTATAATAACTAGAATAGAGTATAATAGACTAGAATAGAGTAAACGAACTACAATATAATTAAACTAGAATATATCATAATAGACTAGAATAGACCATAATATACTAGATACAGTATAATGAACTAGAATAGAGTATAATAGAACTAAATAGAGTAAACTGAACTACAATATAATAATAGAATATATCATAATAGACTTAGAAAAGACCATAACAGACTAGAATAGAGCATAATATAACTAGAATAGAGTATAAAGACGGAATAGACCATAAACAGACTAGAATAGACCATACAAAGACTAGAATAGACCTAAACAGATTAGAATAGGACCATAACAGAACTAGAATAGACCATAAGACTTAGAATGACCCATAACAGACTTAGAATAGAGCATAATATACTTAGAATTAGACCATAACAGACTAGAATAGACCATAACAGACTAGAATAACCTAACTACTAAGATAGACCATAACAGACTAGAATAACCATAACAGACTAGAATAACCATAACCAGACTAGAATAGACCATAAACAGATAGAATTAGACATAACAGACTAATAGGAGCCACTATGACAAGACTAGTAATGATGGAGTAACTGAACTACATATGTATAATAAACATAAATTACAGAAGACTATATCGAGTAATAGACTAGAATAGAACCAAGTAACTTCACGACCATAAGAAAGGTATAATAAACTAAGAATAGACTCATAAACAAGACTAAGAATAGAGCATAATGTAACTGAGAATAGAGCATAATAGACGGGGGATAATAGAGGTTATAACAGACTAGAAGTGAGTGTGCATATAGACTTGAGTGGAGAATAGAAAATCCTATAATACAGACTAAAATAGAGTATACAAACTAGAGTATATTAGAATAGAGTATTACTTGAACAGAATAGACTAGAATTAAGCAGATAGACTTAGAAATAGAGACATAATAGATAGAAGAGAGCATAATAGACTAGAAGAGATAGAATAGAGGCATAATAACTAGAATAGGCATTAATAGACTAGCAATAGAGCATAATAGACTAGAAGAGGAATAATAACTTAGAAGAGAGGGTAATAATAGACTAGAATAGAGCATAATAGACCTAGAATAGAGCCATAATTAGGACTAAGAAGAGAGCATAATAAACTAGAAGGAGTATAATAAACTAGAAGAGGAAGATAATAGACTAGGAATAGAGCATAATAAACAGAATAGAGCATAATAGAATTAGAATTAAGAGCATAATAAGGACTAGAATAAGACTAGATAGAGCATAATAGACTAGAATAGAGCATAATTAGACTAGATAGACTAGAATAGAGCATAATAGAACTAGACTAGGATGTTATATATTAATCACTGAGCAATTAGTTATAAGAGACTAGAGATGGAGTTAATTAAATAGAATGCTAAGTATAATTAAACTACGACAAGATGTATAATAGGACTGAGAATTATGTACTACCGTGATACAGGAGCATAATAAACATAGAATAAGAGCATAAATAAACCTTAGAAGGGAGAGTGATAAAACATAGCGACGTTAGGAACTAGAGTCATCATCATGCTTTAAGCCAAAGATCTAGCAAAATAGAAGCAAGTGAGATAACATGATACAACGAGGAGAGCATTAGGATAATTAGACTAGTAAATAGAGCATTATAGCATTTTAGGCCACTAAGATATATGAACTAGGAAGAAATTAGTGGGCATAATACGATCAGTAATAATTAGTATAAATAGACCCTTATATAATAGGAGATAAACATGTCGACTGAATGTACAATTTACTAAAAAGAGTGGAAAAATAGATGTTAGCATATAGAATAACTAGATAAGACCATACATAGACCTAGATTAGAGAGAATAGAACTAGACTAGAATAGAGCCTAATAGACTTAGAATGAGCTTAATATTACTAGAATAGAGCCTAATGACTAGAATAGAGTATGAATAGACTAGACAGAGTAGCAGGGTCTTCAAAATAGACTAGTAAATATTAAAGTATGTGAATAGACTAATGAATAAGATGAGCAATAAATAGGCACTTACAAGGAATTAGAGCCTAGATTGAGCACCCTAGGAAAATCATGACTAGCCTAAATAAGGCGACGCAAAGTGAGAGGCCCGCTTCTACATATTAAGAACTAGGATATTTGTAAGTTCAGAGCCATTGACATAACAGGGAGATAGAGCCTAGTATCGAGAGGGCCTAGAATAGAGCCTATACTCAGAACTAGAATCATAGTACAGATTCATATGCTGAGAGCGTAAATAATGCAGGCAGGCTAATGAGATAGACGTAGAATAGAGGATAATGATGCAATCAGAGTTGCAACAAAACACTAGCAGACATAATGTAATAAGGAAGTAGACTGAAATAGACATTTGTACCCGAGTAATGAGGATGGATAGATATATAGAATATAATAAATAGAGTAATACTGAGATAACGTTTAGGTCAATAGAAGTATAATAAACTATAGGCGAACTAAGAAGATGATAAGGCATACTATCTTCATCCTAGAGTATAATACATCAGAGATAGTAACTAAAGGATCATGAAATATAGCGTTCAAATGACAACACGGTACAGATGGATATGGTAACGTGATTCAGTAATAGGAGTAGAGAGAACCATAGGTAGAGGTGTAATAGATACTAATTTTTTCATCTTAGAGTTATATAGTGAATCTACCCCTGAATGATATCAACTCAGGAACTATTTTTGTACCGAGCTACAATCTGTGGAGAGGAATACAATAAGGAATAATGAGCTATTTATAGTAATAAATAATGTCAAAGTTGGGAAGGGATAAGAACCTAGAAATAACGTTATATAGATAGATTGGTGAGATTGCGCATACGATATCTAGTCCGTGAGTAATCAGTAGCGCTATAACAGTAAAAGACCATACGCAATAGGATCAGAGCATATCAATTAGTAGTAGGGGTGCTCATCCTGCCAAGGTAGAGGTATGAGAGTATAATAGCATTTATAATAAACTAGAATAGAGTTCATAATAAACCTCGACAAATTAGAGATTTTCTGACCAATATAATAGAACAACGCACAGTGTTAAATAATAGTAATAAACTAGAATAGAGTATAATGGTTAATAAACTAGCATATTAGCTTATCAATCAAACTACGAAATTAATACGGGTATACAATTTCACTAAGCATTATAATAAAACTAGAATAGAGTATAATAAACTAAAAGTAAGTATTGAGCAAATATCTACCCAACCTAGAAACCAGATACATAAGAATTTGGTGTACGAAATACCTTAGAAAATGTCCCTGTTGTCTAACATGCAAATGAATAGGAAGCAAAGCTCTATGACCAAGGTATTGACGCTAAAGATAAAGAGTATAGATAATAGCATAAGATGAGCCCGTTGGGAACTAAAGTACATCGATAGAGTGTTTTGGGTCCCATGGTCCATATAACAGTAACTGTTAATATCTACGCGCCCAAGACCTCATGAATCCATATTTACGAGTAACTAGTATTGTTAGTACTGATACACATACGAATAAAGTATAATTAAACTAGATAGTATAAGAGACATAGAATACGAGTATAATAAACTAGATAGAGCATAAAGAATAGAGTATAATAAAACTAGAATAGTATAAAGAGACTAGAATAGAGATATTAATAAACTAGAAATAAGAGTATAATAAACTAGAATAGCAGTATAATAACTAGAATAGTATAAGAGATAGAATAGAGTATAATAAAACTAGAATAATAAGTATATTTCAGACATAGATAGAGTACTATCATGGTCTACTAGTAATATGTATAAAGAGACTATGATATTGCGAGTATAAGAGAAATAGAGAGGTATCAGAGAGATAGAATTAAGGAATAACAACAATAAGGAATGATCTTCTGACCTGCAGTTGAGGGTGGAGGTTGTCGCCCATCCCGGGGGCTTAGCATAGGAGGGACAGGCTGATTTCCTGGCAATGCGGAGCTAATGGTCATCATGGAGACTGATCACAAATCTGGGGACTAGCAGAGGTCGATTACGCTTTTAATCAGTTGTAGACTTTCTTGTGTGTTGCACAAAAATAAAAGGGCTTTTCCAAAACTCAAAATCAAATAGGTGAATAAAGTGTCAAAAGTACACATCATATCTAAAGCCAAATGTGTAAATTCAGTCGTTTTGGGGAACGTTACTTTTTTAAAGTAACTCGTGACTGTACAACGTTACTATGGAATAGTATACACTAAATTGAACATGCGTTAACGAAAAACAGAAAACCCCTCTGAAGATGCCTAGTTGGTCATTAGAAATGGCTTGCATTAGCTTAGTCTACATCTCACTCATCTATATGTCACTCGGTACGGATATCTCTATACCAACTCAAGCAATAATGGACAGACAGCATATATCCTTTACAATACTTTAAATAAATGATTATACAGTTTGAAGTCGATAGTTTAACATACACCTTAGCCAAATACATTTAAATCTCAGTTTTTCCACATTCGCTGACATTTAATCCTTACTAATACATTCCCGTTTTAGGTCAGTTTAGGATCACCACTTTATTTTTAAGAATGTGAAATGTCAGAATAATAGAGAGAATATTTTATTTCAGCTTATTTATTTCTTTCATCACATTCCCAGTGGTCAGAAGTTTACATACACTCAATTAGTATTGGTAGCATTGCCTTTAAATTGTTAACTTGGGTTAAACGTTTCAGGATATACCTCCACTAAGCTTCCCACAATAAGTTGGGGGAAATTCTGGGCCCATTCTCCTGACAGAGCTGGTGTAACTGAGCAGTTTGTAGGCCTCCTTTCGACCTCCGCAATCCTACAAGACATGTGGCTGCGTGTCTGGAGCATAAATACAAAACAATCCCGCACACATATTCTGACAAATTCCAAGTCACTTGAATATATGCTAGAATGGCATGTCTCCATTCAGGATCAGGATGTGGCCCAGGAAGTTATTGACATGGCGATGCCGCGAGCAGGAGTCTCCGTGCTCGTGATGGTTCTTTGAAAGACAGCAACACCCTCGCAAATATTGACTCTATGCACTCATGACTTTTTGCATGTTAATTTGTCAACATATAAAGCCTTTGGACAGCTTCATTGAAATGCTTTACTAAATTTTACTTTCAGTATTTTCTTGCAGCTAAACCATCTGACTCAAAATAATTGATACTAAAGACCAACTGAAGGCTAGCAAGACCTTTGTTGGGAAGTTAATAGTTTGTGTTCATTCTTCTAAAACTTTTGGCGCATTCGGCTGTACGGATGATACAGTTGTATGAGGTCGTGACAGTTTACCCATTACATCTTAGCGTTGGAGTCAGTGTACACAACTTAGATTTTTTTCAATCCTACTCTACAATTTTTTGTTAACAAACTATAGTTCTGGGCAGTCGGTACAGGACATAACTAGCTTCTGTTGTGCATTGACAAAAAGTAATTATTTTCCCCAACATTGTTTCACATGGACAGTTATTTCACTTCATTTTATGTCACTGTATCACAATTCCAGTGGTCAGAAGTTTCATACACTAAAGCTTGATCTGTGCCTCTTTATGACAGCATTGGAAAATTCTAGAAATTTTAGTGTCTCAATGCTTCTAGAAGTGCTTTGATAGGCTAATACATCATTTTCGAGTACCAATTTGGAGGATGTACCTTGTGGATGTATTGCAAGGCCGACCTTCAAATAACTCAGTGTTGCCTCTTTGCTTTGACATCATGGGTGAACACAATCAAAATACGAAAATCTAGTTCTACATACTCCTCAGTGATTTCTTAAAAAAATTGTAGGAACTCTCCACACAGTCTGGTTCTATCTCTTGGAGTCTCCTAATGTTCCAAAACGCGCTGAAGGTTCCTATATTCGACATAAGCCTGAAAGGCCACCACGTCTCAGCACATTGACGCAAGCCACTTAACTCAAAACGCCGTCACTCACCAAAACAGCCAGAAAACTACGGTTTGCAGACGCCCATGTGCGCCAGGGCCCGACAGAAGTTCGTAGTTTCGCATATCAGAAATGTCCTCTTGCGTGCTTGATGTGAGAACGCCAAAATGAGAATTGATGATCACTTGCTGTGGGCCAGTAATGACAATCGTGTTATTGGTCTCGTTGAGAGAAACATACGCGCGGGATGTTGCAAGCTTTTGTCCCTCCCCAGAAAAAGCAACACCATCCCAATACAGACCGGAAGAATACTCGTCATTATGGGGCCAAACAGTTCTTATTAATCAGACAGAGGACATCTCCAAAAGGGATGGCACTAGAGCCCATATTCCCTTTGTGGGGGTGCTTCTGCCTGCAGGATCAGGACTGATGACTTCCCGCACATAAATAGATGGCATTCATGAAGAGGAAAAAAAGCAATGAATGTGGATAATATTGAAGCAACCATCTTCAAGGACATCAGTCAGGAAGTTAAAGCCTTTGCGTCGCAAATGGGTCTTCCAAATGGACATCTGACCCCAAGCATACTTCCAAAGTTGTGGCAAAAATGGCTTTAAGGACAACAAATCAAGGTTATTTGGAGTGGCCATCACAAAGCCCTGACCTACATCCTATAGAAAATTTGTGGGCAGAACTGAAAAAGTGTTTGCGAGCAGGAGGCCTACAAACCTGACTCAGTACACCAGCTCTGTCAGGAGGAATGGGCCAGAATTCCCCCCAACTTATTGTGGAAGCTTGTGGGAAGGATACCTGAAACGTTTAACCCAAGTTAAAACAATTTAAAGGCAATGCTACCAAATACTAATTGAGTGTATGTAAACTTCTGACCCACTGGGGAATGTTGATGAAAAAAATAAAAGCTGAAATAAATAATTCTCTCTATTATTCTGACTTTCACATTTCTTTAAAAATTAAAGTGGTGATTCCTAACTGACCTAAAACAGGGAATGTTTAGTAGGATTTAAATGTAGGAATTTGTGAAAAACTGAGTTTTAAATGTATTTGGCTAAGGTGTATGTAAACTTCCGACTTCAACTGTATATCATTTATTAAAGTATTGTAAAGGATATATTGCTTCTGTCATTATTGCTTGAGTTGGTATAGAGATATAGACGAGTGACATTTATAGATGAGTTGAGATGTAGACTAAGCCTATGCAAGCCATTCTAATGACCAAGCTAGGCATTCTTCAGAGGGTTTTTCTGTTTTCGTTAACGGCATGTCATTTAGTGTATTACTTTTCCATAGTAACGCTTGTAACGTCACGAGTTACTTTAAAAAGTAACGTTCCCCCAACACTGAATTTACACATTTGGACTTTTAGATTATATGATGTGTACTTTTGACACTTTATTCACCTTTTTGATTTGATTTTGAAACCTTTTTTTTTTTGGTTGCAACAAACAAAAAGTCTACAACGTTTAAAACTTCGACCTCTTCTGTCCCCAGATTTTCTGTGAGTCAGTCTCCATGATGGACCATTGTCCTGCCCAGGGACAGCTGCTCCCTCTAGCCCCCTCGAGGATGGCGACACCCTTGTTTTCCCACCTACTGCAGGTCAGGATCATCTATTGTCTGTTATCTCTATTTACTCTCTTTATACCTTCTATTTCTAACTCCATCTTAACCTATCTATTCTATTTTTATACTCTATTCTAGTTAATTCTATATATCTAGTTTATTATACTCTATTCTAGTCTCATTAGCTATTCTAGTTTATTATAACTCTATTCTAGTTTAATTTTATCTAATTCTAGTTTATTATACTCTATTCTATTCTTATACTATCTAGTTTTATACTCTAGTTCTATTATGTCTATTCTAGTTATTATACTATTCTAGTTCTCTCTATTCTAGTTTATTATACTCTATTTCTAGTTTTATTATACTTATCTTTATACTCTATTCTAGTTTATTATTCTCTATTCTAGTTCATACTGTGTTCTATTATACTTTATTCTAGTATTACTCTACTTTATTATACTCTTTCTAGTTTATTATACTATATTCTATTATACTTCTTTTAGTTTATTAATACTCTATTCTGTTTATTATAATCTAGTATTATATTCTATATTCTGTTTATTATAACTATATTCTAGTTTATTATACTCTATTTTAGTTATTCTAATTCTATTATACTCTTTATATTATGACTCGATTCTAGTTTTTATACTCTATTCATTAGTTATATCATCTATTATATTATACTCTATTGTTAGTTTGATTATACTCATTCTAGTTTATATACTCTATTCTAGTCATTATACTCCAATTCTATCTAATATTAGTTTATTCTAGTATTACTCTATTTTAATTTATTTTATTAGTACTTTATTCTTGTATTCTCTAGTTTATATAGTCTATTATTACTCTATTCTAGTTTATTATACTCATATCTCTATTATACTCTAGTTTATTCTATTCTATCTACTATATATATTAAGGTTTATTATCTACGCTATTATTCTAGTTTATTATTACTTCTTTATTTATACTCTAGTTTTTATACTTCTATTCTAGTTTTATACTCTATTCTAGTTTTTATACTCTATTCTATTATATTCTATTATATTCTTATTAACTCTATTCTATTATATCTTTATACTCTAGTGTTTTACTCTATTATTATTACTTATTCTTAGTTCTATTTTACTCTATTAGTCTTTATCTACTTTATCTTAGTATTAGCTCTATTCTAAGTCTATTAGGCTCTATTCTAGTTCTATATTGCTCTATTCTAGTCTATTAGGCTCTATCTAGTCTATTAGGCTATATTCTGGTCTATTATCTCTATCCCTAGTCTATTATGCTTCTATTCTAGTCTATTATGCTTCTATTTCTAGTCTATATAGGCTCTATTCTAGGCTATTTACTCTGATTCTTAGTCTATTAGGCTCTATCTAGTATATTATGCTCTAATTTCTAGTCTATTAGGCTTCTATTCTATGGTTAGTCTACTTCTACCTATTCTAGTCTATGTATGGTCTATTTCTAGTTTATTAATTCTACTCCTATTATTTTCTCTATTATTTATTCTAGTTCAGTTTACTCTATTATAGTCTATTATACTATATTTATGTCTATTATGCTCTATTCTAGTCTATTCTAGTCTATTATGCTCTATTCTAGTCTATTATACTCTCTTCTTAGTTTTATTATGCGTCTATTCTAGTTCTAGTTATTGCTCTATTCTAGTTCTATTTATACTCTCTTCTGAGTATTATGCTCCTATTCTAGTTTATTATTGCTCTATTCTAGTCGATTCTAGTCTATTATACTCTCTTCTAGTTTTTTATACTATATTCTAGTTTATTATACTCCATTCTAGTCTTCTTATACTATTCTAGTTTATATACTCTATTTCTAGTCTATTATGCCTCTATTTTCTAGTCTTTCGTAGGTCATAATTATGCTCTATTTCTAGTCTATTTTATGCTCTGATTTCAGGTCTATTCTGTCTATTTATCTCTATTGCTTTTCCTATTATGCTCTATTCTAGTTTATTATGCTCTATTCAGTCTATTATACTCTCTTCTAGTTTATTATTACTCTTCTTTCTAGTTTATTATTGCTTCTCTTCTAGTCTATTATGCTCTATTCTGTCTATTTATGCTGCTATTTCTGAGTCTATTATACTCTCTTCTAGTTTATTATTACTCTCTTTCTAGTCTATTATGCTCTATTCCTTAGTCTATTATGCTCTATCTAGTCTATAATCTGCTAAATTGTAATTATTCGATTTATTGCCTACCTCATGCCTTTTGCACACATTGTATATAGATTCTCTTTTTTTTCTACCATGTTATTGACTTGTTTATTGTTTACTCCATGTGTAACTCTGTGTTGTCTGTTCACACTGCTATGCTTTATCTTGGCCAGGTCGCAGTTGCAAATGAGAACTTGTTCTCAACTAGCCTACCTGGTTAAATAAAGGTGAAATAAAAAATAAAAAAAAATAATAATATACTAGAATAGACCATAAAAGACTAGAATAGAGCATAATATACTAGAATAGACCATAAGACTAAAATTGTATACTCTAACTAGAGTATAATAGAATAGAGTATACTGAACTAGAATAGAGTATAATAGACTAGAATAGACCATAACAGACTAGAATAGAGTATAATATACTAGAATAGACCATAACAGACTAGAATAGAGCATAATATACTAGAATAGACCATAACAGACTAGAATAGAGCATAATATACTAGAATAGACCATAACAGACTATAATAGAGTATACAAACTAAAGTATAATAGAATAGAGTATACTGAACTAGAATAGGGTATAATAGACTAGAATAGAGTATAACAGACTAGAATAGAGTATAACAGACTAGAATAGAATAGAGTATAACAGACTAGAATAGAGTATAACAGACTAGAATAGAATAGAGTATAATAGACTAGAATATAGTATAATAAACTAGAATAGAGTATAATATACTAGAATAGAGCATACTATACTAGAATAGACCATAAGAGACTAAAATAGAGTATAATAGACTAGAATAGAGTAAACTGAACTAGAATATAATAGAGAATAATAGAGTAGAATATAATAAACTAGAATAGACCATAACAGACTAGAATAGACCATAACAGACTAGAATAGAGCATACTAGACTAGAATAGAATAGAGCATAAGAGACTAAAATAGAGTATAATAAAATAGAGTATAAAAACTAGAGTATAATAGAATTGAGTATAATAAACTAGAATAGAGTATAATAAACTAGAGTATAATATAAGAGTATAATAAACTAGAATAGAGTATAATGAACTAGAATAGAGTATAATAAACTAGAGTATAATAGAAGAGTATAATAAACTAGAATAGCGTATAATAAACTAGAATATAATATAGTATAATAGAATAGAATAAACTAGAGTATAATAGAATAGAGTATAATAAACTAGAAGAGTATAATAAACTATAATATAGTATAATAGAATAGAATAACTAGAGTAATCAAAATACTAGATAATAATTAAAATAGAAATATGAGTATAATAATGAAATAACTAGATAAATATGGGCATAGAAAACTAGAGAATACTAGAATAACGTATAATATGAATAAATTAACAATGAGAGTATACGAGAAGTAAAGTATATTAGACTGATTGAGTATATTGATAGAATAGAGTATAATAAACTAGAATAGAGTATAAGTAACTATAATGAATAATATAAATAGAAATAGATATATAATAAACTAGAAGAGTACGAATACTAGACTAGAATAGAGTATAGGATAAAGTAGAGTATTACTCAGAATAAAGTTGAATAAAATAAATATAGAGTATACTAGAATAAAGTATAATAGAAACAGTATGACTAGATATAGAGTATAATAGAATAAGAAATAAACTAGAAGAGAGTATACTAGACTAGAACAATAGAGCAGTGATATAAAGTAGAGTAACTAGATAAAGTTAATAGAACACAGTATGACTAGAATAGAGTATAATAACTAGAATAATATAAGAGACTAGAAAAGAGTATAACAGACTAGAATAGAGAATAAAGACAATAGATGATCTCTGTAACTGCAGTAGGGTGGAGGTGTCGCCATGCTAGAGGGGGTAGAGAGGACAGCTGTCCTGGGCAGGACAATGGTATCATGGAGACTGATCACAGAATCTGGGGACAGACAGAGGTCGAAGTTTAACGTTTGTAGCCTTTTTGTTGTTGCAAAAAAAAAAAAAAAGTTTTCAAACTCAAAATCAAAAGTGATAAAGTGTCAAAAGTAACATCATAATCTAAAAGTCCAAATGTGTAAATGTCAGTGTTGGGGGAACGTTACTTTTTAAGTAACTCGTGACGTTACAATCGTTACTATGGAAAGTAATACAATAAATGTACATGCGTTAAAAAAAAGAAAACCCTTGAAGATGCCTAGTTGGTCATTAAGATGGCTTGCATAGCTTAGTCTACTTCACTCATTATATGTCACGTCTATATCTCTATACCAACTAAAGCAAATATGACAGAAGCAATATATCTTTACATACTTTAAATAAATGATATACAGTTGAAGTGGAAGTTTACATACACTTAGCCAAATACATTTAAACTCAGTTTTTCACATTCTTTTCACATTTAATCCTACTAACATTGTTTTAGGTCAGTTAGGATCACCACTTTTATTTTAAGAATGTGAAATGTCAAATAATAGAGAGAATTATTTATTTCAGCTTTTATTTCTTTATCACATTCCCAGTGGGTCAGAAGTTTACATACACTAATTAGTATTTGGTAGCATTGCCTTTAAATTGTTTACTTGGGTTAAACGTTTCAGGTATCCTTCCACAAGCTTCCACAATAAGTTGGGGGAATTTTGGCCCATTCCTCCTGACAGAGCTGGTGTAACTGAGTCAGGTTTGTAGGCCTCCTTGCTCGCAAACACTTTTTCAGTTCTGCCCACAAATTTTCTATAGGATTGAGGTCAGGGCTTTGTGATGGCCACTCCAATACCTTGACTTTGTTGTCCTTAAGCCATTTTGCACAACACTTTGGAAGTATGCTTGGGGTCATTTCCATTTGGAAGACCCATTTGCGACCAAGCTTTAACTTCCTGACTGATGTCTTGAGATGTTGCTTCATATATCCACATATTTTCTTTTCTCATGATGCCATCTATTTTGTGAGTGCACCAGTCCCTCCTGCAGCAAAGCACCCCACAACATGATGCTGCCACCCGTTCTTCGCGGTTGGGATGGTGTTTCGGTTGCAATCCCCCTTTTTCCTCCAAACATAACGATTGTCATTATGGCCAAACAGTTCTATTTTTGTTTAATCAGACCAGAGGACATTTCTTCAAAAAGTACGATCTTTGTCCCCATGTGCAGTTGCAAACCGTAGTCTGGCTTTTTTATGACGGTTTTGAAGTAGTGGCTTCTTATTGCTGAGTGGCCTTTCAGGTTATGTGGATATAGGACCTTCAGGCGTTTGGAATTTGCTCCCAGGATGAACCAGACTTGTGAGGTCTACAATTTTTTTCTGAGGTCTTGGCTGATTTCTTTTGATTTTCCCATGATGTCAAGCAAAGAGGCACTGAGTTTGAAGTCGGCCTTGCAATACATCCACAGGTACTCACATTGACTCAAATGATGTCAATTAGCCTATCAGAAGCTTCTAAAGCCATGACATAATTTTCTAGAATTTTCCAAGCTGTTTAAAGGCACAGTCAACTTAGTGTATGTACTTCTGACCCACTGGAATTGTGATACAGTGAATTATAAGTGAAATAATCTGTCTGTAAACAACTGTTGGGAAAATTACTTTTGTCATGCACAAAGTAGATGTCCTTACCGACTTGCCAAAACTATAGTTTGTTAACAATAAATTTGTGGAGTGGTTGAAAAACTGTTTTAATGACTCCAACCTAAGTGTATGTAAACTTCCGACTTCAACTGTACATCTACAGTCGTGGCCAAAAGCTTGCTTCAGTGTCTTTAGATATTTTTGTCAGATGTTACTATGGAATACTGAAGTATAATTTATAAGCTTTTCATAAGTGTCAAAGGCTTTTATTGACATTACATGAAGTTGATGCAAAAGTCAATATTTGCAGTGTTCTTTTTCAAGACCTCCGCAATCTGCCCTGGCATGCTGTCAATTAACTTCTGGGCCACATCCTGACTGATGGCAGCCATTCTTGCATAATAAATGTTTGGAGTTTGTCAGAATTTGTGGGTTTTTGTTTGTCCACCCGCTCTTGAGGATTGACCACAAGTTCTAATGGGATTAAGGTCTGGGGGTTTCCTGGCCATGGACCCAAAATATCGATGTTTTGTTCCCCGAGCACTATTAGTTATCACTTTTGCTATGGCAAGTGTGCTCCATCATGCTGGAAAAGGCATTGTTCGTCACCAAACTGTTCTGGATGGTTGGGAGAATTTGCTCTCGGAGGATGTGTTGGTACATTCTTTATTCATGGCTGTGTTCTTAGGCAAAATTGTGAGTGAGCCCTCCCTTGGCTGAGAAGCAACCCCACACATGAATGGTCTGAGGATGCTTTACTGTTGGATGACACAGGACTGATAGTAGCGCTCACCTTGTCTTCTCCGGACAAGCATTTTTCCAGATTGCCCAAACAATCGGAAAGGGGATTCATAGAGAAAATGACTTTACCCAGTCCTCAGCAGTCCAATCCCTGTACCTGTGTCGAGAATATCAGTCTGTTTGATGTTTTTCCTGGAGAGAAGTGGCTTCTTTGCTGCCCTTCTTGACACCAGGCCATCCTCCAAAAGTCTTCGCCTCACTGTGCGTGCAGATGACTCACACCTGCTGCTGCCATTCCTGAGCAAGCTCTGTACTGGTGGTGCCCGATCCCGAAGCTGAATCAATTTAGGAGACGGTCCTGGCGCTTGCTGGACTTTCTTGGGCCTGAAGCTTTATTCACATCAATTGAACGCTCTCCTTGAAGTTCTTGATGATCCGATAAATGGTTGATTTAGGTGCAATCTTCTGGCAGCAATATCCTTGCCTGTGAAGCCCTTTTTGTGCAAAGCAATGATGACGGACGTGTTTCCTTGCAGGTAACATGGTTGACAGAGGAAGAACAATGATTCCAAGCACCACCTCCTTTGAAGCTTCCAGTCTGTTATTCAAACTCAATCAGCATGAAGAGTGATCTCCAGCCTTGTCCTGTCAACACTCACACTTGTGTTAACGAGAGATATCACTGACATGATTAGCTGTCGTTTTGTGGCAGGGCTGAAATGCAGTGGAAATGTTTTTGTGGAATTCAGTTCAATTGCAGGGCAAAGAGGGACTTTGCAATTAATTGCAATTCATCTGATCACTCTTCATAACATTCTGGAGTATATGCAAATTGCCATCATACAAACTGAGGCAGCAGACTGTGTGATAATTTATATTTGTGTCATTCTCAAAAACTTTTGGCCACGACTGTACACTGGGTATCATAAGTATTCACCCCACTTTGATTCCTTCAAATTTTATTGTGTTACAAAGTGTGATTAAATTGTCATTTATTTGAAAATGACAATTATTTGAAAATGACACATACCCCTTCACTAGATAAGTATTCAACGCTCAACGTTCAACGCTCTGAGTCGATGCATGTTTGAAACACCTTTGGCAGCGATTACAGCTGTGAGTCTTGGGTAAATCTCTAAGAGTTTTGCACACCTGGATTGTGCAATATTTTACCATTATTATTTCCAAAAATGTTTAAGCTCAGTCAAGGTGTTGGGGAACATGGCAAGACAGCAATCTTCAAGTCTTGCCATAGATTTTCAAATAGATTGAATCAACACTGTAACTTGGCCACTCAGGAACATTTGGCCTTGTGTTTTAGGTTATTGTCCTGCTGAAAGGTGAATTCCTCTCCCAGCGGCTGGTGGAAAGCAGACTGAACCAAGTTTCTCTAGGACTTTGCGTGTGCTTAGCTCCATTCCATTTATTTTTTATCCTGAAAAACTCCCCAGTATTTTCTGATGTCAAGCATACCCATAACATGATGCAGTCACCACCATGCTTGAAAATAAGGAGGAAGATATTCAGTGATGTGTTGGATTTTCCCCAACATAAGGCTTTGCATTTAGGCCATGCTTTGCCTTGTTTTATATTCTGTATATTTTTACTCTGTCATTTAGGTCATTATTGTGGAGTCACTACAATGTTGTTGATCCATCCTCAGTTTTCTCCTATCACAGCCATTGAACTCTGTAGCGGTTTTAAAATCACCAATGGCCTCATGGTGAAATCCCTGAGCAGTTTCTTTCCTGTCCAGCAGCTCAGTTGATGTGACTGGGGTGGTTTAATACATCATCCACAGCATAATTGTGAACTTGACCGCGCTTMAAGAGATATTCAATGCATGATTTRTTATTGATTCMCATCTTCCAATCACTGCCCTTTTTCATGAGGCATCTTTTGAAAAAWGCTCCCAGGTCAAAATGTACTGTAGTTGAATCTGTGCTAGAAAATTCAACACTTGACTGAGGGACTTTACAGATGTATGTATGGGGGACAGAGGAAGGGGTAGTCTTTCAAAAATCCTGTCAACCCATATTATTTCACACCCAGTGAGGCCATGTAACTTATTATGTGATTTGTTAAGCCACATTTTTATCCTGAACTAATATAGGCTTGCCTAAACAAAGGGGGTTCAAWACGACTATATTTTAGTTATTACATTATATTAATTTGTAAAAATRTGTAGAATYTTATTTTCACTTTGATATTACGGAGTATATTGTGTAGATCAATGACCCCCCCAAAAAAATCGATCTATTTCAAATCACACTTTGTAATACAACTACATTTTTTWWAAATGCAAGGGGGTGAATACTTCTGATACCCACTACCTACAGACCCACCTGTTAGTTTCATCTCTACCTACAGACCCACCTGTTAGTTTCATCTCTACCTACAGACCCACCTGTTAGTTTCATCTCTACCTACAGACCCACCTTATGTATAAAACCAACTGGGCTTCGTAAGAGGAGAGCTCAAATACAAGGACAACTGGCTACCAATCTGTTTTACACACAGATACGAACTGGGCGGAGATTCTACGTAAAACTATACTTTCACGTTGTCTAATTGTACTGCCCTTTACTTTATGTTAAATGGTGAAAACGGAGCGGAGAAATTTCAATTCTTATCAACTGAAACTAACTTAGCTACGCTATTTGCTTTATTACRAGACAATAAACGGGCCACTCGCCTGAATCTGATGAAAATCCAGCAAGTAACGTCAGTCAACACTCAAGGTAACATCGTCCCTTTTCTTCAACCATTTCTAAGTAATAGGACTACTTCCACGATAAAGGCTATTGTCGCTGTCATCTCACTCGCTATCTAGCTAGCATGCCAACTACCCGCCACAACGTTCATGCAGGAACAGCGTGATGAACGTAGCCTAGGGTGGAGGGATTTTCTTTTTTTCTTTTTTTTGTGCCAAAACAAAGAAAAAGGACAATAATATTGTAAAAGTAACTAAGTAACTTATTGATTAAATTGAAAAACTAAACGAGTTAGGTTACTCGTTACCACAAAAAAAAAAAAAAATAATAATAATAATCAGAGTACTTGGTAACTAGTTACTCCCAACACTGTGTCTGATAGAGGAAGGTAGTCGTGAGATAACAAAGGAAACTTGACTTTACTCTACAATAACGGATTGGATTTTATTATAAAACCAACCGAGGTACTCAAAGCACTTTACAAAGTAAGAGGGAATTTCCCATCATCCATCACCAATGAGTGGCAGCACCCACTTGGATGACGCACGGCAACCATTTTGTACCAGAACGTTTACCACACATCACCACAACTCATAGACACAACTTGAGAGATTGGACAATCACATATCCGTAGTACATTTGACTTACAATATGAGTGGTTGTGTAGACCGATGACTGAGTCTGGGGAGACAGGGAGAGACATCCAATAGTACAAACCTGTGCATTAGTGACATAACACCCTTTTTCCACTGYCGTGTCGACCTGAACCGTAGTTTGCTGGCTTGGATATTTCCAGAAAGTTCCAGAAACTATGGTGGACGCATAACCAGGCCAGAGGAGTACAGGTCGTGTGAGTGGCGCCTCACAATCATTACACAACATCATTCCCAAACATTAGGCTAGTGTTTTCTCCCTCCYTTCTCGTTATTTTCAATTCTCCATTACGCAGCTTCTCTCTTAATGAAATAAACTCAGACATCGTCCTTTTTGCCTCAGTGGATCGACGTAAACTTTTTCTGCCCAAGTTCCCAAAAGCATTTGGTGTGTATTTTCCCTAAAGCTTAGGCACTAACGGCAGATAAAATATAGGAATCGCACAATAATGATACATTTGTGGAATTTKAATACATCGCTTTCTCTTTATTCAACCCAACAGCCCTTCATCCACACAATATTTTATGACCCCTAAACCCGCCCGACCCACAGATATAACACCAGGGGGGTCTGCGGGTTACGGGTCAACCCGCGCATCACTAGTGTGTTTGTGTGTGGTGCGGTTGGTACTGACCCGAACGAGACCTCTCCGTGGGTGCGTAGGGGAAGTCCAGGGCCTTGCAGGCGTAGTTAGAGAGTAGTTTGTCTATGTCATGGGTGGTGAAGCCATCCTCCCGGCCTAATAGTAGGTTCTGTAACGTCCTCACCGCCACTTCAGCCCAGTCCACCTTCAAAGGTCAAAGTTCTCATTGAACAAATGGCAGACAGTAAACACTGAAATACTTGATAACAGATTAAAAGACTTCAGCTCCGGATTATATTAACTACACAATGTGCCACTAATAATCACTGCCACGTGAGCCCAGTCCACCGCAGTAGTAGTAGTAGTAGTACCAGTAGTAGTAGTAGTACCAGTACCCGTAGTAGTAGTACCAAGACCAGTAGTAGTAGTACCAGTAGTAGTAGTACCAGTAGTAGTAGTACCAGTACCAGTAGTAGTAGTAGTAGTAGTATTACCAGTAGTAGTAGTATTACCAGTAGTAGTAGTAGTAGTATTACCAGTGGTAGCAGTATTACCAGTAGTAGTAGTATTACAAGTAGTAGCAGTAGTATTACCACCAGTGGTAGTAGTAGTAGTAGTAGTATTACCACCAGTAGTAGTAGTAGTATTACCAGTAGTAGTAGTAGTAGTAGTATTACTAGTATTACCAGTTGTATTGCCCGTAGTAGTAGTAGTAGTAGTAGTATTATTACCAGTAGTAGTAGCAATAGTAGTAGTAGTAGTGTTAGTAGTAGTAGTAGTACCAGTAGTAGCAGTATTACCAGTAGCAATAGTAGTAGTAGTAGTACCAGTAGTAGTAGTAGTAGTAGTAGTAGTAGTATTACCAGTGGTAGCAGTATTACCAGTAGCAATAGTAGTAGTACCAGTAGTAGTAGTAGTAGTAGTATTACCAGTGGTAGAGTATTACCAGTAGTGTAGTATTACAGTGTAGCAGTATATTACCACAGTGGTAGTAGTAGTAGTAGTAGTTGCACCAGTAGTAGCAGTATTACAGTAGTAGTAAGTAGTAGTAGTTAGTATTACCAGTAGTGGTAGTAGATTACCAGTAGTAGTAGTAGTAGTATAGTAGTAGTAGTAGTAGTAGTAGTAGTAGTTAGTAGTAGCAGTATTACCAGTAGTGTAGTAGTAGTATTACCAGTAGTAGTAGTAGCAGTATTACAGTAGTAGTAGTAGCAGTATTACAGTAGTAGTAGTAGTAGTAGTACAGTAGTAGTAGTATTACAGTATTAGTAGTAGTGTTTGTAAGTAGTAGCAGTATTACCAGTAGTAGTAGTAGTAGTAGTAGTAGTAGTAGTAGTAGGTATTACCAGTAGTGGTAGTATTACCAGTAGTAGCAGTATTACCAGTAGTAGTAGTAGTATTACCAGTAGAGTTTATTTGCTGCTCGCATTCATAGATGCAATTGGACAACAATTTACATTCATAGATTTTTATCAAATAGTAAAATCCAAAACTAGCACAATCCTTTTTTTATAATACAATATGATAAATACTATAGATACAGTACCAGTCAAAAGTTTGGACACCAACTCATTCAAGGGTTTTTCTTTATTTTTACTGTTTTCTACATTGTAGAATAATAGTGAAGACATCAAAACTATGAAAWAMMMMWWWKGRAWYMWKKWRWWAMCMAAAAAAGTGTTAAACAATTCAAAATATACWTAAAATATTTGATTCTTCAAAGTAGCCACCCTTTGCCTTGATGACAGCTTTGCACACTCTKGGCATTCTCTCAACCAGTTTCATGAGGTAGTCACCTGGAATGCATTTCAATTAACAGGTGTGCCTTGTTGAAAGTTAATTTGTGGAATTTCTTTCCTCCTTAATGCGTTTGAGCCAATCAGTTGTGTTATGACAAGGTAGGGGGGGGTATACAGAAGATAGCCCTATTTGGTAAAAGACCAAGTCCATATTATGGCAAGAACAGCTCAAATAAACAAAGAGAAATGACAGTCCATCATTACTTTAAGACATGAAGGTCAGTCAATACGGAACATTTCAAGAACTTTGAAAGTTTCAAGTGCAGTCGCAAAAACCTCAAGCGCTATGATGAAACTGGCTCTCATGAGGACCGCCACAGGAAAGGAAGACCCAGAGTTACCTCTGCTGCAGAGGATACGTTCATTAGTTACCAGCCTCAGAAATTACAGCCCAAATAAATGCTTCACAGAGTTCAAGTAACAGACATCTCAACAACTGTTCAGAGGAGACTGTGTGAATCAGGCCTTCATAGTCGAATTGCTGCAAAGAAACCACTACTAAAGGGCACCAATAAGAAGAAGAGACTTGATTGGGCCAAGAAACACGAGCAGTGGACATTAGACCGGTGGAAATCTGTCCTTTGGTCTGATGAGTCCAAATGTTATATTTTTGGTTCCAACTGTTGTGTCTTTGTGAAACGCAGAGTAGGTGAATGGATGATCTCCGCATGTGTGGTTCCCACCGTGAAGCATGGAGGAGGAGGTGTTGATGGTGTGACACTGTCAGTGATTTATTTAGAATTCAAGGCACACTTAACCAGCATGGCTACCACAGCATTCTGCAGCGATACGCCATCCTATCTGGTTTGGGACTATCATTTGTYTTTCCACAGAACAATGTCCCAAAACACCTCCAGGCTGTGCAAGGGCTATTTGACCAAGAAGGAGAGTGATGGAGTGCTGCATCAGATGACCTGGCCTCCACAATCACTCCTCAACCCAATTGAGATGGTTTGGTATGAGTTGGACTGTAGAGTGAAGGAAAAGCAGCCATCAAGTGCTCAGCATACATGGGAACTCCTTCAAGACTGTTGGAACAGCATTCCAGGTGAAGCTGGTTGAGAGAATGTCAAGAGTGTGCAAATCTGTCATCAAGGCAAAGGGTGGMAACTTGGAAAAATCTAAAATATATTTTGATTTGTTTAGCACTTTTTCAGTTACTATGTGATTCCACATGTGTTATTTCATAGTTCTAGTTATTCGACAATGTAGAAAATAGTACAAATAAAGACAAACCGTTGAATGAGTAGGTGTCCAAACTTTTGACTGGTACAGTATATGACACACACACCAAACAACAATATAAACACAACATGCAACAATTTCAAAGTTAGTTCATATGAGGAAATCAGTCAATTGAAATAAATAAATGAGGCCATAATCTATGGATTTCACATGACTGGAAATACAGATATGCATCTTGTTGGTCACAGATACCTTAAAAAAGGGAGGGGCGTGGATCAGAAAACCAGTCAGTATCTGGTGTGACCACCATTTGCCTCATGCAGCGCCACATCTCCTTCGCATAGGAATATGCTGTCGTACACACCGATCCAGAGCATCCCAAACATGCTCAATGGGTGACATGTCTGGTGAGTATGCAGACCATGGAAGAACTGGGACATTTTTAGCTTCCAGGAATTGTGTACAGATCCTTGGGACATGAGGCCGTCCATTATCATGCTAAAACATGAGGTGATGGTGGCAGATGAATGGCGCGATAATGAGCCTCAGGATCTCGTCTGCAATTGCGTTCATTGTCCGTAGCTTATGCCTGCCCCATACCGTAACCCCACCGCCACCATGGGGCACTCTGTTCACAACACTGACGTCAGCAAACCACTCACCCACACGACGCCATACCGGCTGTCTACCATCTGCCAGGTACAGTTGAAACCAGGATTTGTCCGTGAAAAGCACACTTCTCCAGCGTGCCAGTGGCCATCAGAGGTGAGCATTTGCCCACTGAAGTCGGTTATGACGCTGAACTGCAGTCAGGTCAAGACCCTGGTGAGGACGACGAGCACCCAGATGAACTTCCCTGAGACGGTTTCTGACAGTTTGAGCAGAAATTCTTCGGTTGTGCAAACCCACAGTTTCATCAGCTGTCCAGGTGGCTGGTCTCAGACGACCCCACAGGTGAAGAAGCAGGATGTGGAGGTCCTGGGCTGGCGTGGTTACACGCGGTCTGCGGTTGTGAGGCCGGTTGGACGTACTGCCAAATTCTCAAAAACGACATTGGAGGCGGCTTATGGTAGAAAAATGAACATTAAATTCTCTAGCAACAGCTCTGGTGGACATTCCTGCAGTCAGCATGCAAATTGCATGCTCCCTCAAAACTTGAGACATCTGTGGCATTTGTGTTGTGTTATAAAACTGCACATTTTAGAGTGGCCTTTTATTATCCCCAGCACAAGGTGCATCTGTGTAATGATCATGCTGTTTAATCAGCTTCTTGATATGCCACACCTGTCAGGTGGATGGATTATCTTGGCAAAGGATAAATGCTCACTAACAGGGATGTCAACAACATTTGAGAGAAATGTGTGCATATGGAAGATTTCGGGGATCTTTTATTTCAACTCATGAAACATGGGACCAACACTTTACATGTTGCGTTTATATTTTTGTCCACATAATACACTAATACTATAACAACAATAATTGGGTGGTACCTTCAGGTTCATCAGGAGCTGTTCCAGCATTAATAGTGGCTCAGAGAGGAGGGGAAAGTAGTCCTGTCTGGCGTTGGGGGGGAGGGTGAGGAGGACCTAGAGGAGAGAGAAGAAAGACGGCGAGTATAGAGAGTAGAGAGCGAGAGAGAGAAAGAGAGTAGGGAGAGAGAGATTGGGGAGAGTAGAGAGAGTAGAGGAGAGAGGAGAAAGAGAGAGACAGAGAGTAGAGAGAGTAGGGAGACAGAGAGGAGAGTAGAGGATAGAGTAGAGAGAGTAAAGAGAGTAGGGAGACAGAGAGGAGAGAGAAGAGAGAGTAGAGAGAGTGTAGAGGAGAGAGTAGGGAGAATAGGGATACAGAGAGGAGAGAGAGTAGGGAGACAGAGAGGAGAGGAGAGAGGAGAGTGTAGAGGAGAATGAGAGGAGAGAGTAGGGATACAGAGAGGAGAGAGAAGAGAGTGTAGAGGAGAGAGTAGAGAGAGTAGGGATACAGAGAGGAGAGAGTAGAGAGGTTCATTTAAAACACTATCTGGTGGTGTGTGTTCCTCACCTACCAGTGTCGGTTCAAATCAGACCTACTGCCTTGGTGACACACCTATCGTTCCTGCTCTCCCCCATTGTTCCTGCTCTCCCCTATCGTTCCTGCTCTCCCCCACCGTTCCTGCTCTCCCCCACCGTTCCTGCTCTCCCCCACCGTTCCTGCTCTCCCCCACCGTTCCTGCTCTCCCCCATCTTTCCTGCTCTCCCCCATCTTTCCTGCTCTCTCCCTTGTCCAATAAAAACACAGAAAAAAAACATTTACATTTTAATCATTTAGCAGACGCTCTTATCCAGAGCGACTTACAGGAGCAATTAGGGTTAATATTCCTTGCTCAAGGTCTTTCACCTCATCGGCGTGGGGATTTGAACCAACGACCTTTCAGTTCCAGGCCCAACGCTCTTATCCGCTAGGCTCCCCATCAACACTAGAACTCACAGATACAATAAAAGGTCCTTGAATCTGCTGACCTTGGATCCCAGGTGAAGGTCCTGGATGTGGCGTCGGCGGGCTGGGGACACTTGGCTCTGGAAGTGCAGAGTGAGGTAGTTAGCCAGGAAGTGGCAGGCGGCCAATCCGGGCCGGCGGTCCAGAGCGCGCTCACACACCTCCAGACCCAAGGTTAAGTCTGATAGGCCCGCCAGCAGCTGTACCAATCACAGTGAAGAGAGTCAATGAGAAACAAAGTCTATGACATAGCGCACAGATGAGAAACAACTATAGGCAGATGGGTCACATCTCAATTGTATAAACTGGATTCCTCTTCTCCTTTCCTTCGTCTGCACTGATTGGAAAGACCATGGACAGGTGAAAGGAGATTTCCTAATACTGTAGGATTCCAGCCTATTGCCTTCACCTATTCTGTTCTTCCAATAAGGGAAGATAGAAGAGAAGAAACGGAGGAGAGGAAGGAGAAGAAACCCTCGTTTCTTTCTCCTTCTCTCCCGCGTTTCTTCTCCTTCTCTCCCTCGTTTTTCTCTCTCTCCTCGCTTTCTTCTCCTTCCTCTCCTCCGTTTCTTCTCCTTCCTCTCCTCCGTTTATTCTCCTTCCTCTCCTCCGTTTATTCTCCTTCCTCTCTCCGTTTCTTCTCCTTCCTCCTCCGTTTCTTCTCCCTTCCCTTCCTCCGTTTCTTCTCCTTCCCTCTCCCGTTTCTTCTCTTCCCCTCCTCCGTTTCTTTCCTTCCTCCTCCCGTTTCTTCTCTTCCCTCCTCCCGTTTCTTTCCTTCCCCTCCTCCGTTTCTTCTCCTTCCCTCCTCCGTTTTCTCTTCTCC
Organism: Salvelinus sp. IW2-2015; assembly: GCF_002910315.2. NCBI lineage: Eukaryota > Metazoa > Chordata > Actinopteri > Salmoniformes > Salmonidae > Salvelinus > Salvelinus sp. IW2-2015. Next base: position 43,495 of record NW_019944272.1, on the reverse strand, counting down.
TCCCTCCTCCGTTTCTTCTCCTTCCCTCCTCCGTTTCTTCTCCTTCCCTCCTCCGTTTCTTCTCCTTCCCCTCCTCCGTTTCTTCTCTTCCCCTCTCCGTTTCTTCTCTCTCCTCCGTTTCTTCTCCCTCCTCCGTTTCATCTCCTTCCTCTCTCGTTTCTTCTCTTCCTCTCCTCCGTTTCTTCTCTTCTATCTTCCTTATTGAAGAACAGAATAGGTGAAGGCAATAGGCTGGAATCCTACAGTATTAGGAAATCTTACTTTCC
>NW_019944272.1:27534-37569 GCF_002910315.2 Salvelinus sp. IW2-2015 | reverse complement strand
CATCACCGTTTATTCTTCTCCCTCTCCTCCGTTTCTTCTCCCTCTCCTCCGTTTAATCTCCTTCCTCTCCTTCGTTTCTTCTCCTTCCTCTCCTCCGTTTATTCTCCTTCCTCTCCTCCTGTTTCTTCTCCTTCCTCTCCTCCGTTTCATCTCCTCCTCTCCTCCGTTTCATTCTCCTTCCTCTCCTCCGTTTCTTCTCTCTCCTCTCCTCCGTTTCATCTCCTTCCTCTCCTCCGTTTCATCTCCTTCCTCTCCTCCGTTTCTTTTCCTTCCCCTCCTCCGTTTCTTTCTCCTTCCCCTCTCCGAGGAGAGGAAGGAGAAGAAACAGAGGAGAGGAAGGAGAAGAAACAGAGGAGAGGAAGGAGAGGGAGAAGAAACAGAGGAGAGGGAGAAGAAACGGAGGAGAGGGAGAAGAAACGGAGGAGAGGGAGAAGAAACGGAGGAGAGGGAGAAGAAGAAACGGAGCAGGGGAAGGAGAATAAACGGAGCAGAGGAAGGAGAAAAAAAACGGAGCAGGGGAAGGAGAATAAATGGGACTCAGTTCAGGAAACTAGACACATGTAGCGCGTCACTATTTCACAGGAGAGCCATTTGAATGTAAACTTCTGGAACATGTGAACTTTCATGTGCCTGAATAACAAACTTGTATGCCATCTGTAAATACGAATTCAATTGTTAAATAACACCCTAGTTGATTTAGCCACAGAAAAATAAAGCAACCTTCCCGCTAGCTATGATTGGCTGGGGTAATGAGTGGGCTGGACATGCAGAGAGATGAGGTTGGATTGGTCTGCAAGATAGCACGCTTCTGTCTATTTGAGCTGGTCAGTATGTGTAGGTAATCCTGTCTAACACAGCTTTTTTACATATATATACTTGTATATATCACGTTGTACAACTGCATAAGAGTTGCTCTCCACTTTCTGGACGATCAAGTTTTGAAATCCGTGGAATTAGAGTCTGATAGCTAAGGAGGTGGAGAAAACACCTGTCTCCGGATTACATCTTCAAACTCAGGGCAACCGTCAAATCAAAACACATTTTATTGGTCACATGGTTAGCAGATGTTAATGGTCACATGGTTAGCAGATGTTATTGGTCACATGGTTAGCAGATGTTAATGGTCACATGGTTAGCAGATGTTAATGCGAGAGTAGCAAAATGCTTGTGCTTCTAGTTCCGACAGTGCAGTAATATCGAACAAGTAATCTCACAATTCTTCAACAACTACCTAATAATACAGACAAATATAAAGTGGTGAATGAGAATAGGTACATGTAAGTATATGGATGAGCGATGGCATCCGTGAGAGGGAGAAGCATCTATCCATGTATACGGACGGGTAAGATAGTCTAGCTAGCTACATTTCCAGATATTACACGTTTCTAATTTTGTCAGAAAGACGTTTTCATTTCAAGTTAAAGTGTATTGTTAGCTAGCTAACGTTAGCTGGCTGGCTCGCTAGCTAACGATACCTGTATGATCTGTGTAGTAATATTATTCATATCTCAGAGTCATTTGCATTGCTAGTTATAGCTTAATGTTAGCTAGCTAGCTAACATTGAACCTTGTTGGTTAGCTACCTGTAGATTCATGCGGGGTAGTAATGTCATGAGTTGGGATTACGGTTCATTGTTTAGCTAGCTAGCTAGATGTCTAAACAAAAGACTCCACTATGCAAGTAACCATTTCAATAAAATGTTAATGATGTCACTGCGACAACGGTTGATAGACGTAGCTTGTAAATTCGCTCTGGCTATCTACTCCGATTTCAGAGCACTCTCATCGGAGTGTGCCAGTGCGCAGAATACCTGACTAATTTACGAACGCTCAACACCCGTTGAATATGGCCGGTGTCAGTAAACGTTGGCAAAAAAACGTAAATTGTTGCCAGCACAGTTAGTCACCAACGCTCTGGATAACCTAACAGCCAAACCAGCTCTGCTAGGGCGAGTAATGGTCAGTGAGCTGTTCTCTCATTTGTGTCTGGAAGTAGCTAGCAAGCTAGCCAACGTTAGCCAATTAGCTTGGGTGCTTGACTGCTGTTGTTAGGACAGAATGCTCGGATCAACCCTGAAAGAGATGGGTGGGGCGAAAGCTTAAGAGGGTGTGAACGATGCTGAATGGGTGTAGAAAAGAAGAGCTCTCCAGTAGGTACCAAAACATTCAAAGGCCATTTTCTCAAAAGTGGGGTTACAAGTTAATCAACTTTCAATGCAGAATTACTTTCCCATTGTTCCTCAACTGTAGTGTATGATATACCATTTTCTAGCTCTGAGTCTCTACTTTTATACAATGTAAAAAAAACAATTTAAAAAAATCTAATTTTGCTAAATAAGACCGAATTGAGTGTGACGGTCACATATGGAGGAGAGGAAGTAGAAGAAACGAAGGAAGACAGTTTAGACAATAGAGATGCAGATGAAAAGCGCCACCTGGAAAGCGTTGTCCGTCTGTCCTTTCTCCAGCAGGTGTAGCAGGTGTTCCGTCTGCAGCAGTAATCTGAGGTGGTCTGAGACCGGGTACAGCGCCATCCACTGGGCACACAGAGAAAACTCCTGACAGAGAGAGATGATGACAGGACACATCAAATGAACAGCAGAGGAAGCATCGTTTGATCCGTTTCATCCTTTTTACAGAACCCAAAAAATGTGGTGCTCTGTGTTTTTGTAAATACTAAAACGTCCATTAAAAAAGTTAGTGCTAAAGTTAACCTGGATAAAATAAATTTAAAAATTGACTATTTATAAACACAGTGGTGGGACTTACCTTGGCCTCCAGCCCTCCTAGACAGCATAGACTCAAGGTCTATAACGTCAGTGTTATAAAATGTGTCAGGCTATTTATAACGCAGTGCTGAGACTCACCCTGGCTTCCAACATCCTAGAAAACATGGACTCGGGATCTCTCCTGGACTCTGTCCTCAGCTCCTGCCAAGTGGCCCACGGCAACGAAGGCTGCAGGTTCAACATCTAAGGATAGAAGTTTTGTTCATGTTTTAAAAAGTAGTTTTTTAAGGAGTGGAAGCAGTCATATTTTGTTCTTTAATGTGGATAGACACCGTGAGAGAAAGACAGGAAAGATGGCAGAGAAGTTTTGCGCCAGAAGGGTGTGGGCCGGAGTCCAAACTCTTGCCGGCACGGTGTATGTGTGTGTGCGCTGATGACAATCTGGATTTTAACCACATTGTANTAGCTAGCTAACGTTAGCTGGCTGGCTCGCTAGCTAACGATACCTGTATGATCTGTGTAGTAATATTATTCATATCTCAGAGTCATTTGCATTGCTAGTTATAGCTTAATGTTAGCTAGCTAACATTGAACATTGTTGGTTAGCAACCTGTAGATTCATGCGGGGTAGTAATGTCATGAGTTGGGATTACGGTTCATTGTTTAGCTAGCTAGCTACATCTCTTAACAAAAGACTCCACTATGCAAATAACCATTGCAATAGAATGTTAATGATGTCACTGCGACAACGGTTGATAGACGTAGCTGGTAAATTCGCTCTGGCTATCTACTCCGATTTCAGAGCACTCTCATCGGAGTGTGCCAGAGCGCAGAGTACATGACTAATTTACGAACGCTCAACACCCGTTGAATATGGCCGGTGTCAGTAAACGTTGGCAAAAAAAACGTAAATTGTTGCCAGCACAGTTAGGTTATCCAGAGCGTTGGTGACTAACAGCCAAACCAGTTCTGCTAGGGCGAGTAATGTTCAGTGAGCTGTTCTCTCATTTGTGTCTGGAAGTAGCTAGCAAGCTAGCCAACGTTAGCCAGTTAGCTTGGGTGCTTGACTGCTGTTGTTAGGACAGAATGCTCAGATCAACCCTGAAAGAGATGGATGGGGCGAAAGCTTAAGAGGGTGTGAACGATGCTGAATGGGTGTAGACGAAGAAGAGCTCTCCAGTAGGTGTACCAAAATATTCAAAGGCCATTTTCTCAAAAGTGAGGTTACAAGTTGATCAAATTTCAAAGCAGAATTACTTTCCCCATTGTTCCCCAACTGTAGTGTATGATATAACATTTTCTAGCTCTGAGTCTCTACTTTTATCCAATGTAAAAATTAAAAAATTAAAAAATCACATTTTGCTAAATAAGATCGAATTGAGCGTGACGGTCACATATGGAGGAGAGGAAGTAGAAGAAACGAAGGAAGACAGTTTAGACAATAGAGATGCAGATGAAAAGCGCCACCTGGAAAGCGTTGTCCGTCTGTCCTTTCTCCAGCAGGTGTAGCAGGTGTTCCGTCTGCAGCTGTAATCTGAGGTGGTCTGAGACCGGGTACAGCGCCATCCACTGGGCACACAGAGAAAACTCCTGACAGAGAGAGATGATGACAGGACACATCAAATGAACAGCAGAGGAAGCATCGTTTGATCCGTTTCATCCTTTTTACAGAACCCAAAAAATGTGGTGCTCTGTGTTTTTGTAAATACTAAAACGTCCATTAAAAAAGTTAGTGCTAAAGTTAACCTGGATAAAATAAATTTAAAAATTGACTATTTATAAACACAGTGGTGGGACTTACCTTGGCCTCCAGCCCTCCTAGACAGCATAGACTCAAGGTCTATAACGTCAGTGTTATAAAATGTGTCAGGCTATTTATAACGCAGTGCTGAGACTCACCCTGGCTTCCAACATCCTAGAAAACATGGACTCGGGATCTCTCCTGGACTCTGTCCTCAGCTCCTGCCAAGTGGCCCACGGCAACGAAGGCTGCAGGTTCAACATCTAAGGATAGAAGTTTTGTTCATGTTTTAAAAAGTAGTTTTTTAAGGAGTGGAAGCAGTCATATTTTGTTCTTTAATGTGGATAGACACCGTGAGAGAAAGACAGGAAAGATGGCAGAGAAGTTTTGCGCCAGAAGGGTGTGGGCCGGAGTCCAAACTCTTGCCGGCACGGTGTATGTGTGTGTGCGCTGATGACAATCTGGATTTTAACCACATTGTATAGTTTCAAATCCAAAGTGCTGGAGCACACTTTCTGGCCAAAACAACACCAACAACAATGTGTCACTGTCCCAATACTTTTGGAGCTCACTGTAGATGGTACTTTAACATGAAGTCAAATTGTGTGCCTTGCTTCAGCTCTTTAAAAGTATTTTTGGGGTTAGGGAAGAAGTGTTCAGATTTAAAACAGCAGAGAAGTAGACAAAGATGTCAAGTTTTAGTGAAAGTGATCAAAACAAGAGTTTTTACCTTTTTTTACCCCCCAAGATGCAAAATAGTTGATGCGGGTTACTAAAACACGTCTACCTCTTGACTGGTAAAAGATATTTCTGTTCCGATTCCAGATTTGAATAGTAGAGAAGGAGAGGAAGATTTCATACCCTTTCCTCTAGCTTGTTAGGTTAAGTGGTCAAAACGTCAGTTGTTTATTAAAAAAGGTCGGGGAAAAAATAAATAAATAGCTGCACCTCTATAATTGGTAGAATATATTTCTGTTCCGATTTCAGATTCGAATAGCAGACCCAACGTGTCATACCCTAAAGTGTTTTGTCTCAAGTTGTCGGCAAGAAAATGTAAGTAGCCGTTTTGTGTTGTCACAATGGAACCGAGAACGTTGAAGAAATCCAAATAAAAGTGGATAAGTTGAATAGTTTAAAATTTATAAATTGGTTTCAAATAGTAGTATGCACGCAACTTAATCCAGACCAGTCTGCACATTTTATTTCAAATTACTTTTTTAAAATCTTAAACTGTGTAAGAGGAGTAGCGTAAAGAATAACTATAATAATAAGTCGATTTTATACCCTTTTTACCCAGTAATAAAACATTTTTTTTTTTTTAATCATTTTTTTAGTTTTGCTATCGCAAGTCCCATTGATAATATTTACTTTGCTTTGCTTTGTCTCACTAATAAAGTCTGAAATAAGTGCTTACATCATTTGTGTGGCTGCTTTCGCAATCATTGATTGGCTTCAAATAACATTAGCATAAAGGATACCACTACCATTTGACATGCATGTGATCCCTGTGGGAGTTGAACCCACAACATTGGCACTTTTACCAACTGAGCTACATCATGTTTACAGAGCCTGTAATAACTACATGAGGATTACCCATCGATAATATTATTATAATCTACAATATCTCTAATATTTACCCATCGATAATATTATTATAATCTACAATATCTCTAATATTTACCCATCGATAGGTGTCCAGTTCCCGTTTCAATTGTCAAATAACATTTATCGACCGGCTTCAAATAACATTTATCGACCGGCTTCAAATAACATGATCATAAAGTAGGTAATAACGTCGATTAAAGGCTCCGGTTACCCGTTGATAGATGTCCAGCTCCGTCTTCCTGTGCTCCAGCTCCCCCTTGAGAGAGGCCTCCACGTGGGGGTTGTTGAGGCAGAACTCCAGCAGCTCCAGAGAGGGCCCGAGGGGCCAGCGCTCCAGGGCCTGTAAGGCCACACGGGCCCTCAGACACGGGTCCTGTACTCTGAACAACTGGCCTATGCTGTCTTCACCATCTGGAGGGAGGGAGGGAGGGAGGGAGATAAGAACAAATTCAGCGCTTGTGTCAGGAAGGAAAAAACCAACTAGATTGGCACCAGGAATTAAAAAATATCAACAATATCATATCTCCAAAATGTCAACACAGATATTTTTTTAATTTTTAATTGTACCTTTATTTAACGAGGCAAGTCAGATAAGAACACATTCTTATTTACAATGACGGCGGGTTAACTGCCTTGTTCAGGGGCAGAACGACAGATTTTTACCTTGTAAACTCGGGGATTCGATCCAGCAACCTTTCGGTTACTGGCCCAACGTTCTAACCACTAGGCTACCTGCCGCGTCTACACTCTAACCACTAGGCTACCTGCCGTCTCTACACTCTAACCACTAGGCTACCTGCCGCCCTGGCTAGCAGAACGTTAGCCAGCTGGCTGGCTAGCAGAACGTTAGCCAGCGGCTGGCTAGCAGAACGTTAGCCAGCGGCTGGCTAGCCAGAACGTTAGCCAGCGGCTAGCACTTTTGAGACCCGGCTAGTAGAAAATTAGCCAGACTAGCTCGACAGCACAGATTTTGGACCCCTGGATATAGAGAATGTCACCCGGGGCTAGTAGTAATTCCAGGGCTACTAGCCTAACTGACCAGATGCCCCAAATTGTTCAGATCAAATCAAATGTATTTATAAAGCCCTTTTTAAAACCAGCAGATGTCACAAAATGCTTATACAGAAACCCAGACTAAAATCCGAAACAGCAAGCAATGCCGATGTAGAAGCACGGTGGCTAGGAAAAACTCCTAGAAAGGCAGGAACCTAGGAAGAAACTTGGAGAGGAACCAGGCTCTGAGGGGTGGCCGGTCCTCTTCTGGCTGTGCCGGATGGAGATTATAAGAGTACATGGCCATTAAGGCTAGATTGTTCTTCAAGATGTTCATAGATGACCAGCAGGGTCAAATTTATAATCACAGTTGGTTGTAGAGGGTGTAACAGTCAGCACCTCAGGATTAAATGTCAGTTGGCTTTTCATAGTCCAAGCATTCAGAATCAAATCAAAATCAATCAAGTTTATTTTATATAGCCCTTCGTACATCAGCTAATATCTCGAAGTGCTGTACAGAACACCCAGCCTAAAACCCAAACAGCAAGCAATGCAGGTGTAGAAGCACGGTGGCTAGGAAAAACTCCTAGAAAGGCCAAAAACCTAGGAAGAAACCTAGAGAGGAACCAGGCTATGAGGGGTGGCCAGTCCCTTTGGCTGTTTGCTGGGTGGAGATTATAACAGAACTATGCCAGATGTTCAAAAATGTTCATTAAGTGACAAGCATGGTCAAATAATAATCATGAAATTTTCAGTTGGCTTTTCTATAGCCGATCATTAAGAGTTGAAAAAGCAGGTCTGGGACAGGTGGCGGTTCCATAACCGCAGGCAGAAACAGTTGAAACTGGAATAGCAGCAAGGCCGGTGGACTGGGGACAGCAAGGAGTCATCATGCCCGGTAGTCCTGACGTATGGTCCTAGGGCTCAGGTCCCTCAGAGAGAGAGAAAGAGAGAGAGAAGGAGAAATTAGAGAGAAGCCAAAATTTTCAAAAATGTTCATAAATGAACAAGCATGGTCAAATAATAATCAGGAATAAAGTCAGTTGGCTTTTCATAGCCGATCATTAAAGAGGTTGAACAGGTAGGGGTTCCATAACAGCAGGCAGAACATTGAAACTGGAACAGCAGCAAGGCCAGGTGGACTGGGGACAGCAAGGAGTCATCATGCCGGTTGCCGTGACGTATGGTCCTAGGGCTCAGGTTCTCCGAGAGAGAGAAAGAAAGAGAGAGAACGAGAGAATTAGAGAGAGCATACTTAAATTCACACAGGACACTTGGATAAGATAGGAAGAAGTACTCCAAAGTTATAACCAACTGACCTAGCCCCCCTGACACATAAACTACTGCAGCATAAATACTGGAGGCTGAGACAGGAGGGGTCAGGAGACACTGGCCCATCCGATATACCCCCGGACAGTGGCCAAAACAGGCAGGATATAACCCCACCCCACTCTGCCAAAGCACAGCCCGCCACACCACTAGAGGGAATATCTTCAACCACCAAACTTTACAATCCTGAGACCAGGGCCGCAGTTATAGCCCCACAAAGATCTCCACCACAGCACAACCAAGGGGGGGGGGGGGGAGTTGAGACGGGCAAGGTGGGGTGAAGAGCGAGAGAGACAGACAGAGAGCGCAGAGAACAGACAGACAGAGCAGCGAGAAGACGACAGACAGAGAGCGACGAGACAGACAGACAGAGAGCGAGAGACAGACAGACAGAGAGCGAGGAGACAGAGCAGACAGAACAGAGCGAGGACAGACAGGACAGAGACAGACAGACAGACAGACAGACAGACAGACAGAGCGAGAGCAGACAGACAGAGACAGAGAAGACAGACAGACAGACAACAGACGAGAGACAGAGCGAGCAGAAGACAGACAGGACAGACAGACAGACAGAAGCAATATTAGAGGGAGCATACTTAAGTTCACACAGGATACCAGACAGACAGGAAGAAGGAAATTTCACCAAATAGGATAGACAGTCCCTAGCCCCCCCGTGCATAGATGCTGGGGGGGTCGGGACACTGTGGCCCTGACCGACGATACCCCCAGACAGGGCCAACCAGGCAGGATATAACCCACCCACTTTACAAAGCACAGATCCAGTTGGTGGGACCAACAGCAATAAGGCATTCAGTAATAATGGTGGAAAATGTGCTTAAATTACAGCAACTACACCGTTTTCTCTCTCTCTCTTCTGGTGTATGTAGATGGGTGGAGGTCTGTGGGGAGCCCTCTGTGGTAAACCCCTGGTGGGTTTTGCTCCTGTCGGGCCCTCAGGGGACATCTGCCCAGGCCTGTGGCTATGGAAGCCTTCCAAGCCGGCCCTGGGCCTCTCGGGACTGTGCCAGCGGCTCTGCGCCTGCTAGAGCTGTATGACAGGGCTGCAGCCAGGAGAGGGGGGCTCCGAAGGCACGGCTACTGCCTGGGCTGACTGCTGAGAGGGATGTACTGGAGTATCACAGATTAACTCTGGTGCAGAGCGGTTTCCCTTGGGTACGGGATTCAGCTTCTCGCGTGGGGGAAAAGATAGCTAAACTGAACCAGAGTTCATGTGGCATCCAATGGACCACCCATATAGTGCCACTCCTTTAAGTACCCATATTGTGCATCCTTTAGACGTACTAATAGTGCATCCTTTAGACCCTATATAGTGCACTCCTTTAGACCCTATATAGTGCATCCTTTAGACCCTATATAGTGCACTCCTTTTAGACCCTATATAGTGGCATCCTTTTAGGACCCTATATAGTTAAGCACTCCTTTAGACCACTATTATAGCACTCCTTTAGACCCTATATAGTACGACGTCCTTTTAGACCTATATATATAGTTTGGCATCCTTTAGTCCCTATTATAGTGCACTCTCCTTTAGACCCTATATAGTGACACTCCTTTAGAACCCTAAAGAGTAGATAGACCACTTCCTATTAGACCGACTAATTGAGTGGCATTCCTTTT
>NW_019944272.1:21253-26127 GCF_002910315.2 Salvelinus sp. IW2-2015 | reverse complement strand
AGCCGCTGGCTAACGTTCTGCTAGCCAGCCGCTGGCTAACGTTCTGCTAGCCAGCCGCTGGCTAACGTTCTGCTAGCCAGCCGCTGGCTAACGTTCTGCTAGCCAGCCGCTGGCTAACGTACATGCATTGAACTGCATCCATCTATTCTGCCAACAACGCCTTAGTGTACATCATGGAATGTGGAGTCAAAATATAACCTATTTTTAAAACCTCTTATAAAGAATAAACTTGGAATTTGATATTTTTTGACTGATATTAATGATTGTCTGTTGCATATCTGCAAAGTAGTTAAAACGCTGTCAAGTTCACTTTAAGCAGGGAGTCATGCGGAGAATAGGATCTCTATCGCGGATGAGCCCTGCATGAAGACATCAATAAACAATAATTACACTGTACATATCTATATACACCCATCAAATTACACAATACATATCTACGGTGGGGCAAAAAAGTATTTAGTCAGCCACCAATTGTGCAAGTTCTCCCACTTAAAAAGATGAGAGAGGCCTGTAATTTTCATCATAGGTACACTTCAACTATGACAGACAAAATGAGAAAAAACATTCCAGAAAATCACATTGTAGGATTTTTAATGAATTTATTTGCAAATTATGGTGGAAAATAAGTATTTGGTCAATAACAAAAGTTTCTCAATACTTTGTTATATACCCTTTGTTTAGTGGCTGACTAAATACTTTTTTACCCCACTGTATATACACAATACCTTAAACATAAAACTATCTTACCTCCACCACTGGCTCCATCCTCCCCAGCCCCCAGCGAAGTACCCAGGACAGGCTGAACCATGGCCCCCAGGTAGGCCCTCAGGATGGGGAAGTCTCTAAGCAGGTTTTCCCCCTCCCTGGAGATCTGCTCCCCGTCCAGCACGCACTCTTTACGCCCCCCGCCCCGGAACACCAGCCAACCGGACGGCTGTACCCGGGCAGCACCTCTTGGACTGACACTTAGACACGCAAGGGTGGCCAGGAGAGGGGAGCGGGCTTTGAGGAAGGACAGGGCTGATGGTGTGAGGAGAAAAGAGGAGGAAGAGGAAGATGGTCGTGAAGGTGAAAGAGAAGAGGACAAGATGAGGATGGGAGGTGTAGTTGCTCGGAGGTCCTCCATCGAGGGCGAGCCTTCAGATTCAGAGCTGGGGGAATAGGACTGAGGCTCAGTGATGCCCAGCATTGACATGTGTTCCTGGGTCTGTAGTTGTAGCAGAGCTGCCAGGCTGGCAGTCCTAAACACCCCTTCCCCGGTCTGTCCTTGCCCCTGACCGCCCTCTCCCCCAGAACCAGCCTCTCCCCCGGTACCAGCCTCTCTCCTGGGGCTAGCTTCCCTCTCTGGTTCGGGGCACCAGTCCCACAAAGGTAGAGCCTCACAGCAGCGCTGCACAATCACCTGCTGGACACTCAGACGCAGACCCTCCTGCTGCAACAGAGACAAAACTCTAGAGCGAGAGAGAGCGAGAGAGAGCGAGAGAGAGCGAGAGAGAGCGAGAGAGAGCGAGAGAGCGAGAGAGAGCGAGAGAGGGAGAGGGAGAGAGAGAGAGAGAGAGAGAGCGAGAGAGTGAGAGGGGTAACAGGGGGAGGGACAGGATGTTAGTGGAATGGCACACACAAAATATAACAGTAGGATGTAGAATGAAATGCACTCGTTCCTATTACAACAAGAAACACAAACTCATTGTGCTGAAATCGTTTGAATTCAGTGAATGAAAGAGCATGAAATATACTTGTGCTACTGCCTCTAAACCAGGGTTCCCATGACGAGTAGAGAGGTGGGTGTGTATCTACCTGTCAGGAGACACCTGTCTATCAAACAGCAGGTGAGAGAGGAGCTGAGATGGGGCCTGGAGGAGTACCAGGAGAGGGTTGCCCAACTTCACCTCACTGCTTTGGTCTGAGAAGAGACACAGAGATTGAATACACACCGAGTGTACAAAACATTAAGAACACCTGCTCTTTCCATGACGTGGACTGACCGGGTGAATCCAGGTGAAAGCTATGATCCCTTATTGATGTCACTTGTTAAATCCACTTCAATCCATGTAGATGAAGAGGAGGAGACAGGTGGTTAAAGAAGGATTTTAAACCTTGAGACAATTGAGACATGGATAGTGTCTGTGTGCCATTCAGAGGGTGAAAGGGGAAGACAACATATTGAAGTGTCTTTTGAACAGGGTTTGGTAGTAGGTGCCAGGAACCAGTTTGTGTCAAGAACTGCAACGCTGCTGGGTTTTTCACACTCAACAGTTTCCTGTGTTTATCAAGAATGGTCCACCCACCCAAAGGACATCCAGCCAACTTGACACAACTGTGGAAAGCATTGGCATCAACATGGGCCAGCATCCCTGTGGAACGCTTTCGAAACCTCRTAGAGTCCATGTCCCAACGAACTGAGGCTGTTCTGAGAGCAAAACCGTGTGCAACTCAATATTAGAAAGGTGTACATTATTCAGTGTATATTGTATTTAAAAAGGTCACATTCACAATAAGGGAAACAACACTGTTCGCCCCAGTGCCTTTGTTATTGTTTTGTTGTCCCTGGCTAGGTTAGCACCACAGCCCTGGCCTAGGTTTAGCACCACAGGAGACCCTGGCTAGGTTAGCACCAAACAGGTTCGTTACAGGACCCTGGCTAGGTTAGGGGCTAGGGTTAGGGGCTTGTGTTAGAGGGTTAGGGGGCTAGGGTTAGGGGGCTAGGGTTAGGGGCCTAGGGTTAGGGGACTAGGGTTAGGGGGTTAGGGTTTAGGGGCCTAGGGGTTTAGGAGACTAGGTTAGGGGGCTAGGGTTAGAGGGTTAGGTGCCTAGGGTTAGGTGCCTAGGGTTAGAGGGTTAGGGTTAGGGGCCTAGGGTAAGGGGACTAGGGTTAGGGGGCTAGGGTTACAGGGTTAGGAGACTAGGGTTAGGGGGCTAGGGTTAGGGGGCTTAGGGTTAGGGGCCTAGGGTTAGGGGGCTAGGGTTAGGGCCTAGGGTTAGGGGCCTAGGGTTAGGGCCTAGGGTTAGGGGGCTAGGGGCTCTAGGGTTAGGGGGCTGGGGCCTAGGGTTAGGGGGGCTAGGGTTAGGAGACCCTAGGGTTAGGGCTAGGGTTAGGGTATAGGGTTAGGGGCTAGGGTTGGGGGCTAGGGGCCTAGGGTTAGGGGGCTAGGGCCTAGGGTTAGGGGGCTAGGGTTAGAAGGTGTAGGGTTAGTGTATAACTAAGTGTATAATGTGTTGTGTCTCTGTAGTGGATAGTCCTGCTGCTGGTGCCTCCCTAACAGCCCTGGTAGAGCAGGCCAGTCTGAAGGGTTAGGACCTAGGGTTAGGGCCTAGGGTTAGGGGCCTAGGGTTAGGGGCCTAGGGTTTAGGGGGCTAGGGTACTAGGTTAGGGGGCTAGGGTTAGGGGGCTAGGGTTAGGGGGCTAGGGGTGGTTAGGGGCTAGGGTCCTAGGGTGCTAGGTTAGAGGGTTTTAGGGATAGGGTAGGGGACTAGGGTTTAGGGGCCTAGGGTTAGGGGGCTAGGGTTAGGGGGTAGGGTTAGGGGGCTAGGGTTAGAGGGTTTAGGGGGTTAGGGGGCTAGGGTTAGGGGTTAGGGTAGGGGGCTAGGGTTAGGGGGTTTAGGGGGCTAGGGTTAGAGGGTTAGAGTTAGGGGGATAGGGTTAGGGGCCCTAGGTTAGGGGGCTAGGGTTAGGGTTAGGGTTAGGGGCTAGGGTTAGGGGTTAGGGGTTAGGGGGCTAGGTTAGAGGTTAGGGGTAGGGTTAGGGGGCTAGGGTTAGGGCCTAGGGTTAGGGGGCCTAGGGTAGATGGAGGGGCTAGGGTTAGAGGTTAGGGGGCTAGGGTTAGGGTACTAGGGTTAGGGCCAGGTTAGGGTACTAGGGTTAGGGGGCTAGGTTAGGGGCTAGGGTTAGGGGGCTAGGGGCTAGGGTTAGTGTATAACTAAGTGTAAATGTGTTGTGTCTCTGTAGTGGATAGCCTGCTGCTGGTGCCCTCCTAACAGCCCTGGTAGAGCAGGCCAGTCTGAGGGTTAGGGGCTAGGGTTAGGGGTACTAGGGTTAGGGTACTAGGGTTAGTGGGCTAGGGGTTAGGGGCTAGGGTTTAGGGGCCTAGGGTTAGAGGGTTAGGGTTAGTGTATAACTAAGTGTATAATGTGGTTGTGGGTCTCTGTAGTGGATAGTCTGCTGCGTGGTGCCCTCCTAACAGCCCTGGTAGAGCAGGCCAGTCTGAAGGGTTAGGGGCTAGGGTTAGGGTAGTAAGGTTAGGGGTAGCTAAGGGTTAGGTTGGGGCTAGGGTTAGGGGGCTAGGGTTAGGGGGCTAGGGTTAGGGGGCTAGGGTTAGCTGGGCCTAGGTTAGGAGCTAGGGTTAGGGGCCTAGGTTAGGGGCTAGGGGCCTAGGGTTAGTGTTTATAACTAAGTGTGTATAATGTGTTGTGTCTCTGTAGTGGATAGTCCTGCTGCTGGTTGCCCTCCTAACAGCCCTGGTAGAGCAGGCCAGTCTGAAGCCGTCGGAGTTGGAATCCACCCGGTCCGTTCCTCCATGAAGCAGATGCTGCGTTCCGTGGACCAGCTGTGTCCCCCGAAGCCCCAGGGCGCCCCCTGCAGGCCAGACTACATGAGGAGCTTCGTAGACTACGTCAACACGCTGGCTTCAGTGTTAATACGCAGCCTGGGATGTGAAGGTGAGTGTGTTTACCTGGTGTGGGTCAGTTGGTAGAAGCATGGCCTTGTAACGTCATGGGTTTGATTCCCGCTTGGGGCCACCCATATGAAAATGTGTGTGTGTGGTGTGTGTATGTATGTGTAGCAAAGGTACTCCAAGCGCTAGCTTTTGAATGGCAGAGACTCTCTTTAAGGGAGGACGGATCACGTGTAGTTGTGAAACGGAGGTCCCGGGTTC
>NW_019944272.1:13770-21228 GCF_002910315.2 Salvelinus sp. IW2-2015 | reverse complement strand
TCCCCTCCGTCTCCTAGTCCCCCTCCGTCTCCCTAGCTCCCCTCCCTCCGTCCTTCCTACCTGTCCCTCCGTCTCGCCTAAGTCCCCCCGATCTCCCTGTCCCCTCACGTCTCCCTATCCGTCCCCTAGTCCTCCCGTCTCCCTAGTCCCCTCCGTCTCCCTAGTCCCCTAGTCTCCCTCCGTCCCCCTAGTCCCCCTCCGTCTCCCTAAGTCCCTCTCGTCTCCCCTATCCCCTCCGTCTCCTCCGTCTCCCTAGTCCCTCCGTCTCCCTAGTCCCCGTAGTCGTCCTCCGTCCCCTATCCCCCTCCGTCTCCCTAGTCGCCCTGTCTCCTCCGTGCTCCCTAGTCCCCCCGTCTCCCTAGTCCCCTAGTCTGCCTCCCGTCTCCCAGTCCCCTCCGTCTTCCTAGTCCCCCTAGTCTCCGTCTCCAGTCTCCTCCCTAGTCCCCTCCGTCTCCCTGTCCGTCCTCCGTCTACTGTTCCCCTCCTCGTCTCCCTACGTCCCCCTCCGGCTCCTCCGTCTCCCTATCTTCTCCGTCTCCCTAGTCTTCTCCGTCTTCCCTAGTCCCCTCGTCTCCCTAGTCTCCTTCCGTCTCCCTCTAGTCCCTAGTCTCCGGTCGTCCCCCTATCCCCCTCCGTCTCCCTTAGTCTCCTCCGTCTCCCTAATCCCCTCCGTCTCTCCTAGTCCCCCTCCGTCTCCCTAGTCCCCTCTCCGTCTCCACTAGAATCCCCTCCTCTCCCTAGTCCCCTTCCGTCTCCTAGTCCCCGCTCCGTCTCCCTTGTCCCCCCCTCCGTCCCCCTTTCCTAAAGAGACATAGTGGATCCCTTTCTAACCTTGTTATCTCTCCGTCCTCAGGACTGAGGGGTGGAACCCAATGTGAAACACGCTGAGGGGCATCCGAGGGTTTTCCTGTCGTGCTCCAACAGATGGGCAAGATCCTCAGTCACACAGCCAGTCTAGTGGCAACAACAAGGGCCCCGCCAAGGACAGGGTGAACAAAACTGCATAAACCACAGTCATACGTTTATTTGCCTTATATATGAAAATACATTGGACATCTTAGCTAGGCCAATCTCCTCACAAATGTAAAAACATGGTGGACCATGATCGAATATGCAACAGAGCCTGGGTACAGGTCTGTTAGTGCTGTCATTTCCTCTCCATGTCAACTGCTACATGGCAATGGCCAGAGTACAAGGTGTGGGATGTTAGCCCTCTACGTGGAACAGAGGACAAGGTGTGGGATGTTAGCCCTCTAATGGGAAACAGAGGACAAGTTGTGGGATGTTAGCCCTCTACATGGCCACAGAGGACAAGTTGTGGGATGTTTAGCCCTCTACATGAACACAGAGTACAAAGGTGTGGATTTAGCCCTCTACATGACACAGAGTACAAGGGATGGTGGGATGTTAGCCTCTCATGGAAACAGAGTACAAGGTGTGGGATGTTTAAGCCCTCTACATGACACAGAGTACAAGGTGTGGGTGTTAGCCTCTACATGGAACAGAGTACAAGGTGTGGGATTGTTAGCCCTCTACATGGAACAGAGTACAAGTTGTGGGATGTTAGCCCTCTACGTGGAACAGAGTACAAGGTGTTGGGATGTTAGCCCTCTACATGGAACAGAGGACAAGTTATGGGATGTTAGCCCTCTACGTGGAACAGAGGACAATGTTAGCCCTCTACGTGGAACAGAGTACAAGGTTTGGGATGTTAGCCCTCTACATGACACAAGAGTACAAGGTAGTGGGAATGTTAGCCCTCTACGTGGAACAGAGGACAAGGTGTGGGAATGTTAGCCCCTTCTACGTGGAACAGAGGACAAGTTGTGGATGTTAGCCCTCTACATGGAACAGGGTACAAAGTGTGGGATGTTAGCCCTCTA
The DNA here is from genome assembly GCF_002910315.2 of Salvelinus sp. IW2-2015. Classification (NCBI taxonomy): domain Eukaryota; kingdom Metazoa; phylum Chordata; class Actinopteri; order Salmoniformes; family Salmonidae; genus Salvelinus; species Salvelinus sp. IW2-2015. Next base: position 19,345 of record NW_019944272.1, on the reverse strand, counting down.
CGTGGAACAGAGGACAAGTTTATGGGATGTTAGCCTCTACGTGGAACAGAGGACAAGGTGTGGGATGTTAGCCCTCTACATGGAACAGAGTACAAGTTGTGGGATGTTTAGCCCTCTAGTATGGGAACAGGAACAGAGTACAAGTTGTGGGATGTTAGCCCTCTACATGAACAGAGTACACAGTTGTGGGATGTGCCCTCTACATGAACAGGGACAAAATTATGGGATGTTTAGCCCTCTACATGGCACATTTGGACACTGATAAACGCCTAAAAATGGAATGTAGTGGCTGTTCAGTAACATGCTGTACATGATGACGTCAGTATGGGTTTTGACTGACAGACGTTCTGAACTTGAGCACCTCATGAGACAAGAAGTTGCCCCATCCCACCGCTAATTGGTCAACTTTTGCTGTTTCAATTTAGCCCTATCCATAAAGGCCAATTCCGCAAGAGTGTAAAGGGTTAACACAAAACAGGTCTGGATTTTCAGACAGAAAGAGTTGAGAGTTGCTGTTCAGTGTCTCTTCTCTCTCCCTCCCTGCTGTGTTCATACTAGAATCCATTGTGGAGGACCACCGTTGTGGCCAGTCCTTTAGGCTGCTGCATACAGGAAGTGTTGCTGTGCTGCCACCCTGTGCTGAGTGAGGAGGGCATCGCTACCCGACTGAGCCTGGCACAGACCCTTAGAGATCACCCTGCAGCCCCTGTCCACCGCTACAGAAACCACAGGTATATATCCACCTTGCTGCCCCGGGCCACCGCTACAACATCAACAGGTTATTACAGCCCTGGCTAGGTTAGCACCACAGGTCCGTTACAGCCTGGCTAGGTTAGCACCACAGGTCCTGGCTAGTTAGCACCAGGTCCGTTTACAGACCCTGGCTAGGTTAGCACCACAGGTCCGTTACAGACTCTGGCTAGGTTAGCACCACAGGTCGTTACAGACTCTGGCTAGGTTAGCACCACAGGTCCCTGGCTAGGTTAGCCCCACAGGTTCGTTACAGACCCTGGCCAGGTTAGCACCACAGGCCCTGGCTAGGTTAGCACCACAGCCCTGGCCTAGGTTAGCACCACAGGCCCTGGCTAGGTTAGCACCACAGCCCTGGCTAGGTTAGCACACAGGACCCTGGCTAGGTTAGCACCACAGGTTCGTTAAGGACCCTGGCTAGGTTAGGGCTAGGTTAGGGGCTTGTTGTTAGAGGGTTAGGGGGCTAGGGTTAGGGGGCTAGGGTTAGGGGCCTAGGGTTAGGGGAGACTAGGGTTAGGGGGTTAGGGTTAGGGGCCTAGGTTTAGAGAGACTAGGTTAGGGGGCTAGGCTTAGAGGTTAGAGGGTTAGGTGCCTAGGGGTTAGGTGCCTAGGGTTAGAGGGTTAGGGTTAGGGGCCTAGGGTTAGGGGACTAGGGTTAGGGCTAGGGTTACAGGGTTAGGAGGACTAGGGTTAGGGGGCTAGGGTTAGGGGGGCTAGGGTTAGGGGCCTAGGGTTAGGGGGCTAGGGTTAGGGCCTAGGGTTAGGGCCTAGGGTTAGGGCCTTAGGGTTAGGGGGCTAGGGGACCTTAGGGTTAGGGGGCTAGGGGCCTAGGGTTAGGGGCTAGGGTTAGGAGACTAAGGGTTAGGGGCTAGGGTTAGGGTACTAGGGTTAGGGGGCTAGGGTTAGGGGGCTAGGGGCCTAGGTTAGGGGGCTAGGGGCTCTAGGGTTAGGGGGCTAGGGTTAGAGGGTAGAGGTTAGTGTATAACTAAGTGTATAATGTGTTGTGTCTCTGTAGTGGATAGTCCTGCTGCTGGTGCCTCCTAACAGCCCTGGTAGAGCAGGCCAGTCTGAAGGGTTAGGGACCTTAGGGTTAGGGGCCTAGGGTTAGGCTAGGGTTGGGGCCTAGGGTTAGGGGCCTAGGGTACTGGGTTAGGGGGCTAGGGTTAGGGGGCTAGGGTTAGGGGGCTAGGGTTAGGGGGCTAGGGTCCAGGGTGCTAGGTTAGAGGGTTTAGGGGATAGGGTTAGGGGACTAGGGTTAGGGCCTAGGGTTAGGGCTAGGGTTAGGGGGTAGGGTTAGGGGGCTAGGTTAGAGGGTTTAGGGGGTTAGGGGGCTAGGGTTTAGGGGTTAGGGTTAGGGGGCTAGGGTTAGGGGGTTAGGGGGCTAGGTTAGAGGGTTAGAGTTAGGGGGTAGTTAGGGTAGGTTAGGGGGCTAGGGTTAGGGTTGGGTAGGGGGTGGGTTAAGGTTAGGGGGTTAGGGGCTAGGGTTAGAGGGTTAGGGGGATAGGGTTAGGGGCTAGGGTTAGGGGCCTAGGGTTAGGGGGCTAGGGTTAGAGGGTTAGGGGGCTAGGGTTAGAGGGTTAGGGGGCTAGGGTTAGGGTCTAGGGTTAGGGGCTAGGTAGGGTACGGGTTAGGGGGCTAGGGTTAGGGGGCTAGGGTTGGGGGCTAGGGGCCTAGGGTTAGTGTATAACTAAGTGTATAATGTGTTGGTTCTCTGTAGTGGATAGTCCTGCTGCTGGTGCCCTCCTAACAGCCCTGTAGAGCAGGCCAGTCTGAAGGGTTAGAGGGGCTAGGGTTAGGGTACTAGGGTTAGGGTACTGGGTTAGTGGGCTAGGGTTAGGGGCTAGGTTAGGGGCCTAGGGTTAGAGGGTTAGGGTTAGTGTATAACTAAGTGTATAATGTGTTGTGTCTCTGTAGTGGATAGTCCTGCTGCTGGTGCCCTCCTAACAGCCCTGGTAGAGCAGGCCAGTCTGAAGGGTTAGGGGCTAGGGTTAGGGTACTAGGTGTTAGGGTAACTAGGGTTAGGGGGCTAGGGTTAGGGGCGCTAGGGTTAGGGCTAGGGGTTAGGGGGGCTAGGGTTAGGGGGCCTAGGGTTAGGGGGCTAGGGTTAGGAGGCCTAGGGTTGGGGGCTAAGGGCCTAGGGTTAGTGTATAACTAAGTTGAATATGTGTTTGTGTCTCTGTAGTGGATAGTCCTGCTGCTGGTTGCCCTCCTAACAGCCCTGGTAGAGCAGGCCAGTCTGAAGCCGTCGGAGTTGGAATCCCACCCGGTCCGTTCCTCCATGAAGCAGTATGCTGCGTTCCGTGGACCAGCTGTGTCCACCGAGAGCCCCAGGGCGCCCCCTGCAGGCCAGACTACATGAGGAGCTTCGTAGACTACGTCAACACGCTGGCTCATGTTTAATACGCAGCCTGGGATGTGAAGGTGAGTGTGTTTACCTGGTGTGGGTCAGTTGGTAGAAGCATGGCCCTTGTAACGTCATGGGTTTGATTCCCGCTTGGGGCCACCCATATGAAAATGTGTGTGTGTTGTGTGGTGTATGTATGTGTAGCAAAGGTACTCCAAGCGCTAGCTTTTGAATGGCAGAGACTCTCTTAAGGGAGGACGGATCACGTGTAGTTGTGAAACGGAGGTCCCGGGTCGGAGCCACGGTTATGTGCCCGAATTGGGAGGAAGTGGTACTCGCTAAGCAAGCAGCAGCGGCAGGGAGCCTTGCCGTTAAGAGCATTGGGGCCAGTAACTGAAAGGGTGTTGGTTCGAATCCCCGAGACGGCTAGGTGAAAAAAATCTGCCGATGTGCCCTTGAGCAATGCACTTAACTCAAGTTGCTCTTGTAACAGTTAAAAAAAAATAAAAAAATATCGGACATCTTGCACAACAGCAGAATAGAAAGAGAATTGTATTTTACTCTACTGTCTGTTTCTCCTCCGTTTCTCCTGTTTCTCCTCCGTTTCTCCTGTTTCTCCTCTGTTTCTCTCAGTTTCTCCTGTTTCTCCTCCGTTTCCTGTTTCTCCTCTTTCTCCTCCGTTTCTTCCTGTTCTCTCCGTTTCTCCTCCGGTTTCTTCCTCCGTTCTCCTCTCCTCTGTTCTCCTCCGTTTCTCCTCCGTTTCTCCTGTTTTCTCCGTTTCTCCTCCGTTTCTCCTCCGTTTCTCTCGTTTCTCCTCCGTTTCTCCTCCGCTCTCTCTGTCTCTCCTCTGTCTCTCCTCTGTCTCTCCTCCGTTCTCCTCTGTTTCTCCTCTGTTTCTCCTCTGTTTTCCTCGTTTCTCCTCGTTTCTCCTCCGTTTCTCCTCCGTTTCTCCTCCGTTTCTCCTCCGTTTCTCCTGTCTCTCCTCCGTTTCTCCTCTGTTCTCCTCTGTCTCTCCTCCCGTTTCTCCTCCGTTTCTCCTCCGTTCTCCTCCGTTTCTCCTCCGTTTCTCCTCTGTTTCTCCTCTGTTCTCCTCCGTTTCTCCTCTGTTTCTCCTCTGTTTTCTCCTTGTTTTCAAACAGGACCTGTGGTGCTAACCTAGCCAGGGTCTGTAACGGACCTGTGGTGCTAACCTAGCCAGGACCTGTGGTGCTAACCTAGCCAGGGTCTGTAACGGACCTGTGGTGCTAACCTAGCCAGGGCTGTAACTAACCTGTGATGTTTGTAGCGGTGGCCCGGGGCAGCAAGGTGATATATACCTGTGGTTTCTGTAGCGGTGGACAGGGTCTGCAGGGTGATCTCTAGGTGCTGTGCCAGGCTCAGTCGGGTAGCGATGCCCTCCTCACTCAGCACAGGGTGGCAGCACAGCAACACTTCCTGTATGCAGCAGCCTAAAGGACTGGCCACAACGTGGTCCTCCACAATGGATTCTAGTATGAACACAGCAGGGAGGGAGAGAGAGAGACACTGAACAGCAACTCTCAACTCTTCTGTCTGAAAATCCAGACCCGTTTTGTGTTAACCCTTTACACTCTTGGGAATTGGCCTTTATGGATAGGGCTAAATTGAAACAGCAAAAGTTGACCAATTAGCGGGTGGGATGGGGCAACTTCTTGTCTCATGAGGTGCTCAAGTTCAGAACGTCTGTCAGTCAAAACCCATACTGACGTCATCATGTACAGCATGTTACTGAACAGCCACTACATTCCATTTTAGGCGTTTATCAGTGTCCAAATGTGCCATGTAGAGGGCTAACATCCCATAATTTGTCCTCTGTTCCATGTAGAGGGCTAACATCCCACAACTTGTACTCTGTTCCATGTAGAGGGCTAACATCCCACAACTTGTACTCTGTTCCTGTTCCACGTAGAGGGCTAACATCCCACAACTTGTACTCTGTTCCATGTAGAGGGCTAACATCCCACACCTTGTCCTCTGTTCCACGTAGAGGGCTAACATCCCATAACTTGTCCTCTGTTCCACGTAGAGGGCTAACATCCCACACTTTGTACCCTGTTCCATGTAGAGGGCTAACATCCCACAACTTGTCCTCTGTTCCACGTAGAGGGCTAACATCCCACACCTTGTCCTCTGTTCCACGTAGAGGGCTAACATCCCACACCTTGTACTCTGTGTCATGTAGAGGGCTAACATCCCAAACCTTGTACTCTGTTCCACGTAGAGGGCTAACATTGTCCTCTGTTCCACGTAGAGGGCTAACATCCCATAACTTGTCCTCTGTTCCATGTAGAGGGCTAACATCCCACACCTTGTACTCTGTTCCACGTAGAGGGCTAACATCCCACAACTTGTACTCTGTTCCATGTAGAGGGCTAACATCCCACACCTTGTACTCTGTTCCATGTAGAGGGCTAACATCCCACTAGCTAGGTACGATGCGCGGCACGCTATCGGCGTTGGGTA
>NW_019944272.1:7180-9396 GCF_002910315.2 Salvelinus sp. IW2-2015 | reverse complement strand
AACCCTTAGGTAATGAACCTAACCTTTTCTAACCTTACCTTGTCCATACCTGTAAAACCCTTGGTCCTACTAACCTTTCTCCGTAACTCAACCATGTAACCATTGCCTAACCGGACCGGTCTAACTGTAACTGAAACTGTACTGCAACCGTCTTGGTGTACTAACCTGTAACCCTTGTCCTAACCTGTAACCATGGTCCTAACCTGAACCCATGTCAACCTGTACTGAACCCTTGGTCCTAACCTGTAGGCCTGTCCTAAACTTAACCTGTAACCCATGGTCCTAACCTGTACCTTGGTCCTAACCTGTAACCTGTAAACCTTGTCATTAACCTGTAACCTGGTCCTAACCTGTAACCTTGTTCCTAACTGTTGCTAACCTGTAAACCTTGTTAACCCTTGTCCTTAACTGTAACCCTTGGTCCATAACCTGTAAACCCTTGTCTACCTGTACCCATTGGTAGCTAATCTGCAAATCCTAACCTGTAACCCTTGGTCCTAACCTGTAACCCTTGGTCCTAACCTGTAACCCTTGGTCCTAACCTGGTGTGCCTCCATGTAGTTTCCCCGGCGGATGCAGGCCATGAGCAGGGACTCAGGTGGAGCCAGCATGGCTGGAACTACCCAGCTACCCATACTTCCACAGGGGCACACCTCCCACTCCGACCGCCCGGCTCCTCCACTGCCATCTGGAACAGGGGACAACAACAGTTCTAGAAGGAACGACACTGAGTATACTAAACATTATGAACACCTTCCTAATATTGAGTTGCGCCCCCTCCTAATGTCCTCAGAACAGCCTCAATTCATCAGGGGATGGAGTCTACAAGGTGTTGAAAGCGTTCCACAGGGATGCTGGCCCATGTTGACTCCAATGCTTCCCACAATTGTGTCAAATTGGCTGGATGTCCTTTGGGTGGTGGACCATTCTTGATACACACGGGAAACTGTTGAGCGTGAAAAGAACTGCAACGCTGCTGGGTTGAACACAAACTGGTTCCCGGCACCTACTACCAAACCCTGTTCAAAAGACACTTTAATATTTTGTCTTGCCCAGTCACCCTCTGAATGGCACACAGACACAATCCATGTCTCAATTGTTTCAAGGCACAAAAATAGATATATATTATTGAATCTGTCTCCTCCCCTTCATCTACACTGAAGTGGATTTAACAGGTGACATCAATAAGGGACCAGAGCTTTCACCTGGTCAGTCTTGTCATGGTAATAACAGGTGTTCCTAATGTTTTGTACACTCAGTGTATACTACTCATACACAGACTGAGTACGAAGCCTTTTTACTGTGGGACGTTATCATATAAAAAGGGGTTTATTGGTATTTGGCACATAATTGCTACTGAATCAAAAGGCTACTTTGATATGTTAATTAGGAAATACCATAACGACTTAGCAGAAAATAGGCTTTATATGTTGCTTCCTGTGTCACCTGAGGGGCTGCTTACCCGAGGGGCTGCTTACCCGAGGGGCTGCTTACCCGAGGGGCTGCTTACCCGAGGGGCTGCTTACCCGAGGGGCTGCTTACCTACACAGCACATCGTATCCCTTGCTTATATCAGCCACTCCTCTGGAGCATCGTCTGTGGAATCAATCGGACCAGTGAGTGCTAATACTATTTCCTCGACTTACCTCCCCGAGTTCTCTGACCCCCCCCCCCCACCCCCAGCTCCCAGCGTACTAACTGTTACCTCTACATCCGTCCCCCAGGCTCTTGAACCCCCCCCCCCACCAAGCTTCCAGGTCTAAACTGTTACCTCTTACTAACCTCCCCAGTCTCTGACCCCCCCCCCCCCAGCTCCAGGGTCTAACTGTTACCTCTACTACCTCCCCAGTCTTCTGACCCCCCACCCAAGCTTCCAGGTGTCTCCAGCAGCGTCCTGCCTCCTGTCTAATGGAAGAAACCAGCCGTACTGGGTGTCCAGGAGGAGGAGAACGCCTAGACGACAAAACACTCTGATATACAACCCTCCACAGGAGATAACGAACGGAGAGTTAGGCAGCAGCAGCCCCTCAGGTATAGACAGCCCTCGGGTAATGCAGCCAGGACCGCCTCGGGTAACGCCCGAAGCAGCCCCGGCGCAGCCTCGGGTAAGCAGCCCCTCGCGTAAGCAGCCCCATCGGGTAAGCAGCCGCACCTCGGGTAAGCAGCCCCTCCGGTACAGCCCCCTCGGGTTACAGCAGCCCCTCGAAATCTCTCTC
>NW_019944271.1:57503-79429 GCF_002910315.2 Salvelinus sp. IW2-2015 | reverse complement strand
AGATAAGGCAATAAATAGGCCATTGTGCGAAGTAATTACAATATAGCAATTAAACACTGGAATGGGTAGATGTGCAGAAGATGAATGTGCAAGTAGAGATACTGGGGTGCAAAGGAGCAAGATAAATAAAATAATACAGTACGGGATGAGGTAGGTAGATAGATGGGCTGTTTACAGATGGGCTATGTACAGGTGCAGTGATCTGTGAGCTGCTCTGACAGCTTGGTCTAATAATATTCCTCTACTTCATCACCCTTCCGGATCCGGGATCCTCCTCATCAAAAAGCTGACTAGCATAGCCTAGCCTAGCCTAACGGGACAGGGATATCATATAAATAATTTTAATGAAATCACAAGTCCAAAAGCAAAGAAAGATAAACATCTTGTGAATCCAGCCATCATTCCGATTTTTAAAATGTTTACAGCGAAAAACACAATATGTATTTCTATTAGCTAACCACAATAGCCAAACACACAACGCATATTTTCACCATGGTTCCACCGCATAGGTAGCCTTTCACAAAACCGACAAAATAGAGATAAATTAGTCCACTAACCAAGAACAACTTCATCAGATGACAGTCTTATAACATGTTAGACAATACATTTATGTTTTGTTCGAAAATGTGCATTTGAGGTATAAATCATAGTTTTACATCAGCCACCATCAAAAATAGCACCAAAGCAGCCAAATAATTACAGAGAGCAACGTGAATACATAAATACTCATCATAAAACATTTATGAAAAAACATGGTGTACAGCAAATTAAAGATAAACATCTTGTAATCCAGACAATATTTCAATTTTTTTAAGTGTTTTACAGCGAAAACACAATATAGAATTATATTAGCTTACCACAATAGCCAAACACACAAACGCATTTATTCACCGCAAAGGTAACTTTCGCAAAAAACAGCAATAGATATAAAATTAATCACTAAACTTTGGACAACTCACAGATGACAGTCTTATAACATCATGTTATACAAACAATTTATGGTTTGTTCGAAAATGTGCGATATTTATAGCTACAAATCCTGGTTATACATTGTGAATACGTAGCAACGATTCACCAGAATCTCCGGAGATATTTTGGACACTCACCTAATCTGACCAAAGAATCATCATAAACTTTACATAAAAAACTTGTTGTATGGCAAATGAAAGATACACTGGTTCTTAATGTAACGCTTGTGTTAGATTTTAAAAAATAACTTTACTACAACATACAAATGCATTATTGTGAACAAGCGCTCACATATCTCCGCCTGTTGGTTTCTACATTATTTTCCAACAGAAATACGAAAATAACATCATAAATTGTGTCTTACTTTTGCTGAGATTCATCAGAATGTTGTGCAAGAGTCCTTGGCAGAATAAATCGTTGTTTGGTTTAGAATGTCCATTTCTTCTGTCGAATTCGACCACAATGCTAGCCAAGGTTGCTAACATTCCAACCTCTCTTGGCGAAAGAAAACGGAAAACTCGCAAAAGTCCCAATAAACGTTGAATAAACTGATAAAACTCAGTTGAAAAAACCTACTTATGATGTTATTATCATATGTATCAAATAAAATCAGAGCCGGAGATATTCGCCGTGTAATACGAAACGCTTTTCAGAAGAAAATGTCGAGGTCCCTCCGCGCCGTCGAAGACAAAGAAATAACCGAACCGTCAACTCCAAATCTCTTATTCGGCCTCAGATCATGCTAGACACACCATCCACCTTCCATGCCTGTTGACATCCTAGTGGAAGCGTATGAAGTGCATACAGATCCATAAATAAAAGCCAGTTGAATAGGCAGGCCCTGACACAGAGACTCATTTTCAGAATTTTCCACTTCTTGTATGGAAGTTTGCTGCCAAATGAGTTCTGTTTTCTCACAGATATAATTCAACAGTTTTAGAAACTTGAGAGTGTTTTCTATCCAATAGTAAAATAATATGCATATTGTATGATCTAGAAAGAGTATGAGGCCGTTCATTTGGGCACGATTTTTCCAAAGTGAAAACAGCGCCACCGTTATTGACAAGAGTTTAAGCTAGTGAGGGAGATATGAGTCTCAGGCTTCAGAGATTTTTGCAGTTCGTTCAGTCATTGCAGCAGAAACTGGAAGGAAAGACAAAATTGCTTGGGGTGACCAGTGAGATATACCTGCTGGAGCGCGTGCTACGAGTGGGTGCTGCTATGGTGACCAGTGAAGGAGAAAGCGGGGTTTGAACCTAGCAGAGACTTGTAGATAGACCTGTAGCCAGTGGGTTTGGCGACAGTATGAAGCGGGCCAACCAAACGAGAGCTACAGGTCGCAATGGTGGTAGTGTATGGGGCTTTGGTGACAAAACGTATGGCACTGTGATAGACTGATCCAGTTTGTTGAGTAGAGTGTTGGAGCTATTTACAGATGACATCAGACGAAGTCGAGGATCGTAGGATCGTCCAGTTTTACGAGGGGATGTTTGGCAGCATGAGTGAAGGCTGCTTTGTTGCGATATAGGAAGCCGATTCTAGATTAACTTTGGATTGGAGATGCTTAATGTGAGTCTGGAAGGAGAGTTACAGTCTAACAACACCTAGGTATGTAGTGTCCACGTATCTAAGTCAGAGCCGTCCAAAGAGTAGTGCATGCTGGAGGGCGAGGCAGGTGCGGGAAGTGACGTTGAATAGCATGCATTTAGTTTTACTTGCTGTTTAAGAAGTTCGAGCCACGGAGGAGAGTCTCATGGCATTAAGCTCGTCTGGGAGGAGTTAACACAGTGTCCAAAAGAGGGCCGAAGTATACAGAATGGTGGCGTTTGCGTAGAGGTGTAGCAGAGAATCACCAGCAGCAGAGCAACATCATTGATGTATGCAGAGAAGAGAGTCGGCCCGAGATTGAACCTGTGGCACCCCATAGAGGACTGCCAGAGCTCTCGGACAACAAGGCCCTCCGATTTTGACACACGAGTATATCAGAGAAGTAGTTGGTAAACCAGCGAGGCAATCATTTGAGAAACGCAAGGCTATCGAGTCTGCCAATAAGAATGTGGTGAACTGACAGAGTCGAAAGCCTTGGCCAGGTCGATGAATACGGCTGCACAGTAATGTTCTTATCGATGGGCGGTTATGATGTCGTTTAGACCTTGGAGCGTGGCTGAGCGTGCACCCATGACCAGCTCTGAAACAGATTGCCAAGCAGAGAGTACGGTGGAATTCGAAATGGTCGGTAATCTGTTTGTTAACTTGGTTTCGAAGACCTTAGAAGCGCCGTAGGTAGATATAGGTCTGGTAGCAGTTTGGTCTAGAGTGTCACCCCTGTGCAAGAGGGGGATGACGCGGCACGCTTCCTATCTTTGGGAATCTCAGACGATACACAAAAGAGGTTGAACAGGCTAGTAATACTCCCTTATCTTACCTCATTTGCACTCACTGTATATAGACTTTTTGTTTTCTTTTGTTTTACTGTATTATTGACTGTATGTTTTGTTTATTCCATGTGTAACTCTGTGTTGTTGTATGTGTCGAATTGCTATGCTTTATCTTGGCCAGGTCGCAGTTGCAAATGAGAACTTGTTCTCAACTAGCCTACCTGGTTAAATTAAGGTGAAATAAAATGTAAAAAAAATTTAAACAGAGAGAAGTTTACCTCCAGTATCATTGGGGCAGTGGGTCAGCTGCGGAGAGGGAGCCCCTCATGACATGTCTGTGTCACACTCAGACCTCAGGTTTGCCACTATCCAACCGTGGGAATGCTTGAATGTAAAAGGTATTACCCCTACTCTAAAATTTTCCCCGAAAATGTGTACTACACAGGAGTACGGCACACTCAGCATGAAACCCTGAGAACAATGAGGGGAGAGGCACGATATGAGAACTGTTTTAGTTTCGGTGAATCAATGTGCCACTGAAGTCATTTAAATAATGTCATATGGCTTGTCCTTTTAAGGGATGACATGAAAAGATAAGAACAATACCTGTATTACCACATTTATTTTACAAGAAGTCAGGGCAATTCGTTAATTAATCAGGAAGTATACCTGTTTCTAGGTAAAATTATTTGTAATCAAATCTTTGTTTAGAGGAAACTGAAAAAGACGGAGTGATGATCTAATGTATTTTTTCCCTACATACCTTGATTATTCATGTTGAGGTAAAACTTGCCTCCTACCTATCCTATTAGAAACATGTTTTAATATTTATTCTACAAGGTGTCGAAAGCGTGTTGTTGACTCCAATGCTTCTCATAATTGTGTCATGTTGTCTGGATGTCCTTTGGGCGGTGGACCATTCWTGATACACACAGGAAAAAGTTGAGCGTGAAAAACCCAGCAGCGWTGCAGTTCTTCACACAAACCGSTGCGCATGGCACCTACTACCATACCCCGCTCAAAGGCACTTAAATCTTTTGTCTTGCCCATTCACGCTCTGAATGGCACAAATACACAATCCATGTCTCAATTGTCTCAAGGCTTAAAAATGCTTCTTTAACCTGTCTCATCCCCTTCATCTACACTRATTGAAGTGGATTTAATAAGTGATATCAATAAGRGATCATAGCTTTCACCTGGATTCACCTGTTCAGTCTACGTCATGGAAAGAGCAAGTATTCTTAATGTTTTGTATACTCAGTGTATGTCCTCACTGTCTCCTCTAACTGAAACCCTGTTGTAATCTGTATCTGAGGATTACTCAGTCCAATTTACGTTGTACATATATATGTGTGTGGATAGGGGAAAGGTGAAGTCCCTTGGACATGGTGGCCATAGAATGAGTCAGATGTGAGTCATTTCAGACATGTCGATTCAGGAGCAGAAAGGTTGACTATTTAATACTGCTTAGACAGTGGAACATAAATGATGCCATGTCATTGCCATATTAAAATGCCCTCCCATTCTCATATTGACCACACACTCATAAAACATTAAGCTCCTKCAATAGAAAGTGGAAGGCATTATTATCACCTGAATCAATCTGTGTGGTATTATAACACACAYGCAACTGACCACTGACATATCCTATGAAAGAGTAGGAGAAGTTTCATATCAGTGATAGAATGCAGTGTGATCATTCTATTTTTAGACTGGAATATCTAATTGTTCCTACAAAGGGGACCTTGCCTTGCAGTGTTATTGGAAAACAGACAGGAAATTACTGGACAAAGTTAATAAGAAGGAACTACAAAATGAGGCAGTAATTCAACATATGCTGGGAAAACTAATGTGACTTATGTAACAATGAATAAAACTGAAACTACACAATCAGCTGAATATAAGATGTTATCATGTCCCATAAATAGATAGTTGAAGTAAAGTTAAAAGTTGGARTAAAACTAAATGTTAAAATAATTAGATCAGTGGAAACATCATAAGGGGACTAACTTTGCAAACAAGTGTACGTGGTGYCTTGAACAATGATTTGGCTTGTGTAATTGTAAATTATTGAAGTAGCTGTTACAACTGCAACCCAATAGAGGGAAATCTAGAGAGAGATTGGGGATAGAAATGGTGTGCATGAAAACCACAGTAAACACAGAACAAAGTGGTCAAAGGAAGGATGTTGCATTTTACTACAACAAATRAGTAGGAACTTCCTATTTACAAATKAATAGGCATTTCCCTTGAAAAAATCTCACCATCAACAGACATGATAACATCAGGAAGCATGGGTTACTCCCCTTCAGAAAAAGCACATAATGTTCCCAACCTAGACTCAGTATTGTGATACTTTACTTGGCAGAGATGAAAGAATGTGTGGAATTCACAGCAGACCAATCACAATCCCACAGATAGAAGAGTGTATCTGCCTGTTGCCATGACTCCTGGTGGTGTGACGCATACACTCACACTGTAATCCTTTATATGTCATCTGGCTTGTCCTTTTTAGGAAGGTGTGTGTAAGTGTTTGTGTACAGTAGCGCCCAGTATCGCCCCACAGAGGTGTGAATGCTTACTGCTTGTGGTTACGGTTGCTATGTTGTTAAAAGCGTCCTTCCCTGTGCAAACAGGGAGTTTTCAGTTCACTTGTCAGCTAGGGTGAGGCTAGCCCAGGTAGACAGTTATACTTGTTGTCACGCAAGGTAAAGCCAACAAAGTTGGAGAAACCCTTTTATTGCTCTGCTTTTTTGACACCACACTCCAAAAAGCAAGTCCTGCAGGCTCTAGTTTTGTCTAATCTTGATTATTGTCCAGTCATGTGGTCAAGTGCTGCAAAGAAAGACCTAGTTAAGYTGCAGCTGGCCYTGAACAGAGCGTCACGTCTTGCTCTTCATTGTAATCAGAGGGCTAATATAAATACTATGCATGCCAGTCTCTCTTGGCTAAGAGTTGAGGAGAGGCTGACTGCATCCCTTCTTCTTTTTATAAGAAATATTAATGTGTTGAAAATTCAAAATAGTTACACACAGCACACAGCTCTGACACACACACTTGCCCCACCGACATGCCACCAGGGGTCTTTTCACACTCCTCAACTCCAGAACAAATTCCAGAAAGTGTACAGTATTATATAGAGCCATTATTGCATGGAACTCCCTTCCATCTCTTATTGCTCAAATGAACAGCAAACCTGGTTTAAAAAAAACWGAGAAAGTAACACCTCACGGCACAACGCCTCTCCCCTATTTGACTTAGATATTTTGTGTGTATGTATTGATATGTAGGCTATGTGTGACGTTTTTAAATGTACAGTATGTAGTTCTGTCCTTGAGTTGTTCTTGTCTATTAATGTTCTGTATTATGTCATGGTTATTTTTTTTGTATGAACCCCAGAAAGAGTAGCTGCTGCTTTCACAACAGCTAATGGGGATCCTAATAAAATACCAAAACACCATGTAAATGTTACATTAGGTATGTGCAGCACATTAATGGTTTGTCCAGTAGGCTATATCTATATCCCATGGGGGAACACGCAGCAGTGTCCGTTTCATAGTGGGGTTGTCTCCATTTGGAAAGTGTAACTTTTTCCACCTCTGTAACATACCCTGTGGTATTATTCTGCAATCAGAGAGTCCCTGTGGAATCACCTGAATGTCCCAGCTCCATCTGATTCACCTGTGAACCATGCAACAGCAAGATATCTTTTGGTTTTGTTTCCCCATACTGGGCTTTTGTTCTGTTTTCCGACATGAAGGCTGCAAACATCCCTCAAACAATGGTATCCCAACCTGTATAAAACCTGGCCACCTATAGATATTAAATTGGCAATTTCTTATCCGTTTATGCTYGCAGAGATGCATTTTATCCATGTAGTTGTTCATATATGAGACCAGGTGAGGTGCAGAAGTGTAATAGCACAATAATAACAAATATGGCAGGCCTAATAATAAACCAATTCATTATTTCACACTGTGGTTGACCTTCAATTGACATTCCTTTTAACACTGGTTCTGCACAGTTACCTGATGGTGGCATTACAGTCAAAAGGTGCAGAACAGTTATGCCCCTCATATAACTTGTTATGACACATTTATTCCCCAAGTGAAAAGGGAATTCTTCAAGAACCAGTCAAAGGCACCTCTAATGTCTGTCTCTCATTCATCTTCTATCTCATTCATTGAACGTATTTATGTCTGCATCACAGGTACGTCTAATAGGAAACTACAAGTTTTCATTCTTACTCGTGAGTACGGGGCTCATTCGAGGGAATTTTTCTCATAAAAGCCCGGTCTATGAGTTTCCCTAGTTGTGTCGAGATAACTCAACGTGGAAATCCCCCATTCTTTGTCTCCTCCCAGCTAGAATATTTAAGCCACTGGCGCCTCCCTTCAACACGCACTCCATTCCAGACTTGAAAGGGAACAGAGTAGTGAGTGGACTTGTCAGTCAGTCAGTCAGTCAGTCTATTCAATATGGATGTTTATAGAGTTTCAAACGACAACCAAATGGATTATAACGTCGATGAACGGGTATCGAAACATGGCAAAATGATACCTAGCCAAGAAGACCGTTTTGATAGCGGTCTGGATTCGCTAAAAGACGATGAATATGGTAACCTTGTGAAGGAGCTGGAGGACTTGAGAGTGGCCCCCGTCGAAGTCATGTCAAACTCCTGCAGTAATGAACCCTGGAGGAAAACAGTGACCGAGGACAGAGACACGTAAGTTCACTTTTATCTTTGGGTAATGTTGCATCGGTATGTTTTATGAATGCATATGATTTTGCATAAAGTGCTGTATTGTTTTGGATTATAATTATACTATTTCAATGAGCTTTTCTTAATTTGCATTGTAGGACTAAGTCACTTTTAAAACGCACAGATATGCTCCTGTAATCAAGTTGTGTCAAATTAATCAGCTGATAGTCAGCATTTGCAAGTTAAAAAAATGACTTTTGGACTCCGCTGTCCGCTGAGTGTGTACTTTGGCTCAGAGCTGCCCCTTGGCGGCGCTAAAATCAGCTATGCGCAGTTAGGAAAGTCCCTGGCGAGTTGCCAGGAACTGATAATGTATCAGATGTGTCAAGCCGCAACTGGTGGAAATAACCCCCAAAAAATCCATTCTTGCGCAACGCTCTAGTGCTCGYGCTTTGTTCTTTTTTTTTCAACCACTTCCTCTCAGACGTGCGTATTTGAAGCAAAGCCGTTTTTAACTCTTTCTTTTACCCCTCTTCCACATAGGTTTCTCCACCTGGCCATTATTCATGAAGCCACAGAACATGCTGAGCACATGATCAAACTGTCACACAATGATGATCTATTCCTGGATGCACAGAACAATCAGAGACAGGTAATTAAAGATAACCAATTMATTTTTGTATAATTGACTAATTGAAGATTACAAAAATAGAACAATTAAAACACAAACTTAATGGGTTAATTAAAGCAAAATTAATTGGTTGATAAAACACAGTCTTATTGAAACAGGTGGTAAAACATCACTACACTTACATAGTTATAAACAAGCCATCTAAATGGTGGTATTTACACCTGAAATCAATAGCTTACCACCTTCTTATTCTTCTCTCAGACGGCGCTCCATCTGGCAGTGATCACAGAACAACCCCAWCTGGTAGAGAGGCTCCTAAAGGCTGGGTGTGACCCACGGATAGCAGACGACAGTGGGAACACCGCCCTCCACATCGCCTGTAAGAAGGGCTCTCTCACCTCCTTCAGTGTGATCACCCAGAACTGCCCCCGCCACCTCCGCTCCATCCTCACCTTCCCCAACTACAGCGGACACAACTGCCTCCACCTCGCCTCCATTAACGGATACCTCTCCATGGTGGAGAGTCTAGTTCAGCTTGGTGCCGATATCAATGCACAGGTAAGGTTTCATCACACAGGTGTTCTTATGCCAGGAATCAAGAATCCCCATTGATGAATTAAAACCTAAATGTATTCACAGACCAAAGGAACTAATGTTTGGTGTATTTTTGTTTCCCCCAGGAACATTGTAGCGGTCGTACAGCGCTTCACCTGGCTGTGGACCTCCAGAAYCYATCCCTGGTCCACCGGCTCCTCTCCATGGGGGCAGACGTCAACAGTGTGACATACGGRGGCTACACGCCTTTCCACCTGACCTACGGGCGTCAGAATGCTGAGATCCGCCACCAGCTGTATGAGAAGACGGCCCAGGAACTCAGAGAGCTGCCTGAGAGCGAATCAGAGGAGAGTGAGGAGGAGTGCCTGTCTGGTGATGAACAGGTGAGATACTAAAAGTTACACTGGTCTCTCTTGTAAAAGAGATTTGATCTTTGTATAAATAAAGGTTAAATTAATAAAAAACTGCAGTACTAGGGGATTGGGAAAAGGCTCTATCTGGACTAATGGATTGGCTATAGTACCAAAGGAATATTGTCTTCTATTTAAATGACAGTTGCGATTACAGATTCCTAATGTTGTTACTTTCGTTCTCCACAGATGTACGATGACATTACATTTGGGCAGAATTGAAGCAGTCGCATCACGTGGTGGTGTGAAGTCAAGTCGATGAAGCTGCTACTGGCCTGTCCAGTCCAATCAAAGCACAGTGGGAACTCCAGGTCCCAGAAGCCTTTWGGGGTAGAGCCAAATAGAGCTGGCCTAAAGACAAGACATCAGAGAGACAAGGCTGAAGATGGCATTTGTTCGGGGTGGAATTCTTGTGGTCTGTGAAAATCAAACGCACCGGGAAGCATAATATGAGCCCTGACCTCAGAGAATTATCCTATTTTCATGTATATATCAGACATCATATATTGTAAATACAGAGATATAATTTTTTATACTTGTGAATGTTTTTATTAAATGTGAGTGAAACACTATTGAAAAGAATCATTAAAATATGCATCTATAATATAAAATGGATTTTGACTGCTGTTTTCCTACTCTGTAGTTAATTTTCTATCACACTCTAGTAATTCTTCATGGCCATTTTTACACAGCAATATACAGAATTGAACCCATAGTTAACTGGCTCACTTAGCCAACGCTACTCACTCACTGACATGGAAATCCCACACAAGTCATGTTCAKTTTTCATAGACTTACATGACAACTGAAGTCCCCTTCCCCCACTCAACACAAAGGGAAGATCTCAATTGCATACTCTCAAAACCCATTGGATGAGAAAGCCTGGAGCATGCAATTGAGATCTTCCCTTATGCCGYGTCCATGTGCTAGTTGGAACTAGGAAACTGAAATTTCCAACATGCTAACTGGTTGTAGTTATATACAGGCCTCGTTAAACAAAATCACCAGGTTGGACATTTCRGAGTTTCCTAGTTCCGACGAGCATGTGAATGCAGCATTAGTATAGTCTGGGGTTTCCTGGTTGGGGCAAGATCACTATCTGTGAGTCACATTGTTAAAAGTCCCCCCAAATTGGATGTGTAAGAGGAACTACTGTTCCGTATAAAACATTCCACTCTGGAAGTGCTGCCGAATAAGTGTGTGGGAATTGACGACTCCTGTAGAAGAACCTACTGTTCACCAATATAAGAATAACATTTACTGCACTACCCATGCCTATTATTAGTATTACCAGTCATAAGGAGAGTTAGAGACAGCAGAACATGACAACTTACCTTCAGCTGTATGGATTTACCCCAAGTTGTCAGAGGGAAATTGCAAAAACTTTTATTGCTCAAAGTTTACTAAACAATTTATCTTCCTGGATAGACTGACTCATGTATCTTCTACAACCCTTTCCCCCATTGGCACACTATTATAATCAGTGATAGAGAAAGATATGGTCCTTGGCTACTGTTATAATGGGAGTGTAAAATGGACCCTCTAATTGCCCTCTAATTGCAGGCTATTTGCTGTGAGCCATAAATGTCAGTTGGCCTATTAACCTCTGGATTCTGAGGGGATTTCCTAAGGAATCTGACTCGGCCTCACCCAAAAACACAAAAGTTCCAATATCTCTGCATGTGATCCATTCATATCCTCTAGACATACAACTAACATGATGGGCCAGTAACACAAATTCTGAGACTTCAGATTAGTCTTTTAGCCTCTATTATATAAACCCAACTTGATGTGATATTTTCCAATATATTTCCCCATTCGCTCATCACATAGAAATATTGCACTCTTCTCTCAAGTCAGTTTGCCTTTTGATTGTCACCGGAGGCGCATTTTATTTCTGACTTGAAGGAAATGGAAAATGCAAAAAATCATGATACAAGGAGGCAAACAGGTCACAACCAGTTTTGACTGATTGTAGTAAAGAACCTTCACCACAGCTCTGCAATAGTATGTCATGTGATCAAGTGAGCAGAACCACAACAGGAAGTCAATGTTTTACTCTGCAGCAATGCTCAAAACGTCTCAGTCAGGTCACCCAATTTAGGGACAAACATTTTCCAAGTTTGTACTAGGTCATATAACCAAGGCATAGTGCACAGAATTCAGTCAAATCTATGATCACACATTGAGAATACAATTCCATTTTTTTTGTATAGAAAAATGAAAATGGCATAAGCCTACATTAGAAAAGGGTTTACACTTCATAAATACAAGATGGAATAATACACACAGAAAATATTGTGCAGTCTGTTACTCTAGTGTCTGAGTGACAACCCGTTCTGGCATTGAGCGATCAACCCGAAAACATATTAATCAACACTGAATATTTTACTTGAAAAAATGTTTAATGGAACAGGGGGCAAGTATACAGTAAACAAGGATTAACACCATTCTTCAATTTGGGGACTACAAATCCCACAATTCTTTGACTGGGCCTTACACACCTCTCTGGGCCTCTCTGTAGTTTTTCTGGGCTCAATCTCTTTCCGCTAGGGACACCAGGTGGGTGTCCACCTCAGACTCTGTCAGAATCCTGCAAGCAGAAAAGACAGATTAATAGAATAGAATATACCTTTGTCCATCCAGGATCRACAGTTTTCTTAGGCATTACCTTACAGAAACGATTACTAAAATTCTAAATTTCCACTAGTTTTTTTATTGTTGCAACAGTATTCTGGTGGTCCATTAGTGGGAGAGCCCAATATAGMACCACCACATCTAAACTAACTATTGTACACACTTTCTAAACAACAAAGGTCTTACTGTATTTTATATGGGGACTAATGATGAGTTCAGAGCAGAGTGGTGCTTCACCTGAATTTAGGGTCTTCTGTTGCGATGACTCCTATCTCCAGCTCAGAGGGCTTGAAATCAATGGACAGGACTGTTGACAGACAGGTGATGGCGGTCTGAAAAAAGAAAGAGACAACACAATCTCATCCATTGTTTTTGCAGAGGAGAGAACCAAATTCTGACCGTACAACATTTCACCCACYGATTCATTTCACTTTAATTTCGATGTACAGTACCAGTCAAAGGTTTGGACACACCTACTCATTCCAGGGTGTTTCTTTACTTTTACTATTTTCTACATTGTAGAATAACAGTGAAGAAATCAAAACTATGAAATAACACATTTGGAATCATGTAGAAACCAAAAAAAGTGTTAAACAAAATATATTTTAGATTCTTCAAAGTAGAAGAACCCTTTGTCTTGATGACAGCTTTGCACACTCTTGGCATCACCAAACCTTGTTAGCGGAGTAGAAGGGCATATCTACCTCGACAGTTTCTTTAAAGGTCAGGTCAAGTTTTTTTTTTACTTTCTTCTCCAGGAAGCTGGTTGCCTCTGTCTGTTTGACCCCTGCAGCAGTGGCCTTGAAGCCACAGTAGTATCCAGCAGGGTCACACTTGTACACCTGGGGACCACACTCATCATCCACACCTATCACTATCATGCCTGAGGAGAGACATGCTATTAGTCAAACAGGAAGTACAGTACACACAGAATTCTTTGAGAGTTGTAAATAATATTGGGGAAGAGATGCATTGTCTTCTATAATGTCTGAAGGAAAATTAAGAGTACAACACGGATCATCACTTTTGCATTTCTTTGACCGTAGAACTTATATCCAGTGATGGTGAACATGAATAAACATGCACTTACAGCATCCCAGTGGCCTCATCTCAGCGTTTTGTGTGTACACCTGAGAGATGTCAGCGATCCTCTTACATAGCATGTCCACTGGGATCTCATAACCGTACTTGTAATTCCAGTTTGCTGCCTCGTAGCGTGCTCTCTGGACCTGGGACTTGCCGTCCGCTGGGGGTAGGAGAAGACAAGAGACAAGCAGTTAGAAACAGTGTTGGGACTTGTTCAGGACAAGGTAAAAGGTCATGCATATGCTAGTATGTGTTTTGAGATACACATGGAGTTGAGTTGTTGTGAGTAACAACCATAGTAGTCTGTCTGCAATGAAGCCTGGATGGTCCATCACTCTGCTGAAGACTGTTGTGCTGGGTATTGTAGCCTACCTGTCATCCCTGACATCACACAGCCGATGTTCTCCGTTATCCTGAACAGGTGAGTGACTGTGGAGGAATCCAGCAGCTTGTCCTTGTGGAGACAAAACGAGGTGATGTAATTTCTAAGAAATACAATTGTTGTACTAAATTAGTCCTCCACTGGTGAGAAGCCTAGAATAATGAGGTAAACAGCCATGAGTTTTACAGCTGAACTTACTGGTACTTTCTTCTGTGTGACGACTACTGCACAGTCTTTACCTCTGACTGCTACTGACGTGAGACCACCTTGGTTTATGGCCTTGAAAGCATACTCTGTCAAAAACAACACATAAAACAGGGTTATTCATGACATTACATAATTTTAACGCATACAATAAAATAAAAAAATCACTTCAACAGATAAAAGCAGTCCCACTATATGAGACTTTCAGAGAAAAAACGGTATACCATATGATGATGAAGCTAGTCTCGCTAGCCTCGCGAGACTAGCTTGCTAACAACATAATTTGCTAGTTAGCTATCCTCACTAGCAAGCCGTACTCACATGCTATTAGGCTAGCCACTAAAAGAAAGCAACATGTTTTCAGTAGCTATCTTGTAAAAATTACAACCAACTTCATGTTGACTAGTTCTAGTTAACTAACGTTATGTTCATTGTGTTTCTTGAGTTTACATGTACCGGGTGTTAGCCTAGCTAGCATTCTGTTTAAATATGTGGATATTTAACTGGTGTAGCTTGCTAGAATATTAGCTAGTTCAAAATAACTTTCAAATGAAAAGTAGGCTTATTGCTAACTTGCAGTTTGTAGTTAGTTGCAACAAAGATAGGTTTCCCCTTTGTCTGTGGTTACAGTTAGCGCTAACTTAGCTAGGAACCATGACTGAGCATTTAGCTAGCCGGCATACGATTGAAAATACACTGTACTAACCAACTTGGTAGAGTCTACCCTCTGGAGAGAAGATGGTGATGTGACGATCGAAACCTGCACTTGAGCCCCGGGACATTTTGGTTTTAATTTAGTTAGCTAAAAAGCTAGCTAGTCCCAAATATTTAGCATGCACAATCTCACTTCATGCAAACAAAAAAATGATTTCACCCGGAAGAAGTAACAAATAAATTGTGACTACACCCGAGGTCAAATAAGCAGTGATCCAGGGTTGCCATGGTAACGTACGCTTTTTAAAATGTATTATTATTGTAAATGATTGTAAATTCAAAATAAACAATATAGAAAAAAACAAAGAGTATACAACGGATTATGCAAACATTACAAAATACCGACCTTGTAAAAAGCGCAAACATAACTTTTTCTTTATTTTCTTCACCTCATTGGCCACTTGCTCACTCATAGGCCCTACTGTTCATCATTTTTATATTGAGGAATATTATATAATATAATAGAGTATTATAAAATAGAAGTTAAAGTTATTTAATTTCCCAATCTATTCTATTCTCTATTCTATTATATTTATTTATTTAACCTTTATTTAACTAGGCAAGTCAGTTAAGAACAAATTCATATTTCTTATTCTAGGCATTAATGCCCAATTCGGGTCATTAATTGGACACAATAAATGTCACCTTTTCCAACAGGTAAAGGTGAGACCACATTTTTCTGCAATGATGAGCAGCCCATTTTCTCTGTATCGATAGGCCTACTCACACTCTTCGTCATTCATCAGGTATTTACGGTATCTGGCCCTACTGACAGACTACTATTCAGAGGGGAGTGTCGTCATGATCCTCCATGTGCATGTCTCTTGCCACGTTCACAACAACTGGGAACTCAGAAATCTCCTACTTCTGACTTCAGTGCGTTGAAGACAACTGGAAAATCTAAATAAAACAAGCTCTGACTGGGAAAAATCTTTTTGAACGGTCATCTAACTCGGAAGTCGGGAACTCTGGCCTCTTTCTAGAGTTCCCACTTTCCGACCTGAAGATCACTTACGTCATGACATGACCTCTTATTTTTTCTGACTTCCCAGTTGCCTTGAAAGCACTATTCCTTCTTTGGCCTCTGTGTGCTCCTCTAGAGAGATAAGGGAGTTCCTGCCAGGAAATTTRTCAGGCAAAGAATAAGGAAACAGTTTTGTCTTAAATCAGATAGCACATCGATTCTGCCTGCATCGATCGGTTTAGAGAGGAGTGAAGCCATCTGATGTAAGACAATGATTAACAGTTTATCTGAAGGAAGCAAAGCACTCGATAGCTGAAGGGAAACATTKTTCTAATTAGATGTTTATGGGTAATCATCAATAAACAAGTTTACTCCCTGTGCCAGAACATGCAGTACTTTCCTTTTCCCTGTTCCTGGTCAGCTTGACTGAGTGTTTTAGAACAGGGATTATAATGGGTTAATAATTTGACTATTTACAGATGTAGGATCTTAATTGTATCTCTTTTTTGTTTCAGAGAATGTACCTGCACAGCAGGAAATGTAAACTTGTAGWGTATTCAAGGTTTAAAAAGGCTTCTAAAGTTTGTAATTTCCATTTAAAATGTCAGACTTGATTTGCCCTAATGAAAAATGTATCAACCCCTACAAAAATGTCCATTCATTATAATCCACATCATATTTCACATGTTCTGTTGCTGCAGGATTATTTTCCTGCTGTAGCCAGATCCTACATCTGTACTGTACTTGGCATACAGGTTATTTCCCTTTTTCCCACTCAACTGTTAGGCTCTTGGCTGGTTTGAATTGCTTCCTCATCATGTATTACTAGTCTGGTACATTCAGATCAAATGACTCAGGTGACTAGCTACAGTATAGTTTGACAACCAGTCAAACTGTTAGGATGAAATGTTTTGGATGCTTTTGATATGTTCTCAATTAATCAAATCCGTAAATCAATGACTTAAAGGATATATATATATATATATAAAGAAGTGTCATTTCATTGAGATGTGTGTCGACATCACGTGCCACTTGCTCACTCTTTCACACACACACACACACCCTTATCTTCTCCATTCTTCCAATAATACACAGTAGCAAAAAATCCCAACGTGTCTTCCATTTGGTGTTGTAAGGCTGGTAATACACCATTCAATAGCTCACACGCAAAGCTCACCACATAGGYCTATAACCATAGTCACACCTTGTAACTAAATGGTGCCTTGGGTTGAATAATGTTGAGAGATAGGGCTTTATGGGGAAAGACTGAAATGCCCAAAAAGGATTTCACAACTCCAGACTCCTTATTGTGGTAAAAAAAAGAAAATTAAGTGTTTGAAAAATATCAGAGCATACAGTAGGTATAAACTTGTCAGACAACTTTTCAGAAATCTCCAGACACTTGCAACAAAGAGGGTATGATGACAATAGATCCTGTTAAAAATATTTTTTCAGAAAATAGAAAATGACTGTTGAAAAGCACCAYCTGCCACCTTGTTTWAATATTTCACAGTGTACACAGACAGTTCCCCCCACCCCCATACCCCACCAAACAGACCTGGTATCTCTCATTGTGTCTTCCCCTCTTCCTGTATTCTGTCCTTCTCACTTCTGTTCTTTCTGTATCAAAGGAARCAGTATTTTCATCCATTGGAGGCTATAGTCTACCTACCCTTTTTGAGAGGAAAGACCCCACCCCCATTTCTCATGTTGTGATGTGTGGGACAGAAAGTCACAGATCTATCCATGGGATGCTGGGGGATCTCCACTTGCAGTGAGTACATACAGTGTGTTCATACAGAACCACCATACAGTAGTTTGTCTCATATTTCCCACTAAAGGTGAAGCAACATGGTAACATACATTGTGAGAGATTCTTAATGACAGGGCCTTCCTTTGAAATCAGTGGGATCTGAGTCCATTAATGTAAAATGCATGCATTTGACACATTACTATACCAGACATGTGTGAACTTCTTTCCACATATAAGGATAAAATACAAAAATCTACAGAATACAGAGTTCTAGGAAACTCATAATTCTGTGTAGTGACATGACATTTAAAATAATAATTTTGAAAAAGTTGGTATGACTTTACACCTTCAAATGTGAATAGTTCTTCATAAATTCCTCTTGTTCATTACAGTGAGAACAGAAATTAAGATTATTGAAGAAATCTCAAAGTACTGAGATGCTTTCTTGAGATAAGAATCTAATCTTGTCTATGTTTGTGCAGTACACTTACCACACATTTTCTTAGAAACTGGTCGCTGAAATAGTTTCTGAGAATGTCTTGAAACAGATTCAAAATAAATACATAAGATTAATTTCATCTCACTTATTAAGCAATGTAGTTTTTATTTTGATAAACGGGGACTTAATTTTTTTCCTTCGGCCTGCATCGCAGGGCGTCACTACAGATCCGGGTTTGAGCCCGGGTTGTGTCGCAGCTGGCCGCGAACCGGGAGTCCCATGTGGCGGCGCACATGAGGCGGCACACAATTGGCACAGCGTCGTCCGGGTTACGTGCCGGTTGGACGGGTTTTGGCCCTAGCGTCGTCCGGGTTAGGGGATGGTTTTGCCTAGCGTTCCGTCCGGGTTAGGGGATGGTTTTGGCTAGCGTCGTCCGGGTTAGGGGATGTTTGGCCTAGGTCGTCTCCGGGTTAGGGGATGGTTTTGGGCCTAGCGTCGTCCGGGTTAGGGGATGGTTTTGGCCTAGCGTCGTCCGGGTTAGGGGATGTTTTGGCCCTAGCGTCGTCCGGGTAGGGGAGGTTTTGGCCTAGCGTCGTCCGGGTTAGGGAGGTTTGGCCTAGCGTCGTCCGCGGTTAGGGGATGTGGCTTTGTCAGCGTCCGTCCGGGTTAGGGGATGGTCTTGGCCTAGCGTCGTGTTCCCGGGTTAGGGATGGTTTGGCCTAGCGTCGTGCGGTTTAGGGGATGGTTGTGCCTTGCGTCGTCCGGGTTAGGGGATGGTTTTGGCCTAGCGTCGTCCGGGTTAGGGGATGGTTTTGGCCTAGCGTCGTCCGGGTTACTTGACGGTTTTGGCCTAGCGTCGTCCGGGTTAGGGGATGGTTTTGCCGGCCGGGATGTCCTCGTCCCATCGTGCTTTAGCAACTCCTGTGGCGGGCTGGGCGCATGCACGTTGACACGGTTGCCAGTTGGACGCGGTTTCCTCCGACACATTTGTGCGGCTGGCTTCCGGCTTAAGCGAGCGGTGTCAAGAAGCAGTGCGGCTTGGCAGGGTCGTGTTTCGGAGGACACATGGCTCTCGACCTTCACCTCTCCCGAATCCATACGGCAGTTGCGGCGATGGAACAAGACTAACTACCGATTGGATATCACGAAAATTGGGGAGATATAAAATACAACAAAAAAACACAAAATAAAAAAAATCCTTCAAAATGTACGTCCATCCCTTCACAACATCGGCTGGTGGTTTGTTATGAGCAAGTTGTAATGAACACGATGGGAGACAGAGCTGGTTTCAAGCGTAGGGCACAGCAAGTGTTTATTGTAATGGACCACAGGAGGAGGCAGGTAGCTGAGTCCAGGGGCAGGCAGAAGGTCATACACAGGGGGTCCAAAAAGGCAACAGTACTGGCAGGGAAAAGGATAGTAACATCGTCCGAGAGATCAGGCAATAGGTTGATAACAGGATATCCAATAGGCAAAAGGCATAGTTAGTGAGGCAGGCAAAAACTATCATACACGGGAAGAGTAATTTACAGGGCACCCAAGCGCTCCAAATTAAAGTGTGTCACAAAACAAACAATACCTCACAATGATGCGGTTTAAAGAAATGAACTAAATAGTGTGTGATAATGACATACAGGTGTGTGAACAGGTGATCAGAATTCAGGTGATTGGGATCTGGAGAGTGAGCTGCGTTCAGGGGATCTATGTGTTTGAGAGTGTGAGCTGGAAAGTGGGCTGGAAAGTGAGCTGCGTTCAGGGGATCTACATGTTTGAGAGTGTGAGTTGGAAGCAGATGTTACACAGGTCACATCACTATACAACAGATTGACACTCAATACAAGCATTTATTCAGATAATAAACTTTCTGAGAGGTATTTGATTGGTGGGGCATGGATGAATGGTTGCAAAATACTAAAACAGGTGCTTTTCATCAAAATGTCATCCTCACAAAAAGGTGTGAGAAAAGGTTGGCGTTTTGATGGTTTACCTCAGTCATTCTCAACCAGGTGGCCTTTTTAAAAGTGTTTCAGTGGGCCTCGAAACTGAAAACGTTGACAGCCCCTGGTTCACCCTGATTGAAACCCCATGTTTGCCGGCCTCTGCCACAGAGTGTTGCGTTGTGGGCTTCTGAAGACGCCACCTATCCAGTGGTGGAAAAAGTACACCAATTGTCATACTTGAGTAAAAGTAAAGATACCTTATTAGAAAATTACTCAAGTAAAAGTGAAAGTCACATAGGAAAATACAACTTGAGTAAAAGTCTAAAAGTATTTGGTATTAAATATACTTAAGTCTCAAAAGTAAATGTAGTTGCTAAAATATACTTAATATCAATATCAAAAGTAAAAGTATGGATAATTTAAAATGTCTAATATTAAGCAAACAAGACTGCACAATTTTCTTGTTTTTTAAATTTAGCCAGGATCACACTCCAACACATCATTTACAAACAAAGCATTTGTGTTTAGTGAGTCCGCCAGATCAGAGGCAGTAGGGATGACCAGGATGTTCTCTTAATAAGTGTGTGATTTGGACCATTTTCAGTCCTGCTAAGCATTCAAAATGTAACAAGTAGTTTTGGGTGTCAGGGGAAATGTATGCAGTAAAAATTACATAATTTAATTTAGGAATGCAGTGAAGTAAAAGTAAAAAAGTAAAAAAATATATAAATAGTAAAGTACAGATACCCCAAAAAACTGGAACAGTAGGCATTGGGTGCATAACCAATTAGGGCATCTACCCACGATGCTCAGAATGACAGACAATACATGTACAGTTGAAGTCCGAAGTTTACATACACTTAGCTTGGAGTCATTAAAACTCATTTTTCAACCACTCCACAAATTTCTTGTTAACAAACTATAGTTTTGTCAAGTCGGTTAGGACAAAGAGACGAGAGAAGAAATATTATTTTATTCTATAGTCTTCAATCTGATCACACGTTGCATGCTGCACATTGTTGCCAATGTAAAAGAAAATTAGTGCTATTGATCTGAGCATACTCGAAGCAGTCTTTCGCATATATTTGTTGCTGACAAGATTACTAAGACTTAAGGCTTTAGGGTAGTGAGAATATTCCTTTGGAACACCTGTTGTGAGATCTTTCTAAATACTTTGTTTGTGAATTTTATAGAAGCGATATATTCTCTTCGACCCCACACAAGCTAGATCGCGAAGTGAAGAGACTCGCAATGTTACGCGCCTACAGAAGTAAGCACGACACGGTCTGGAGGCTGGGGCATGGGGTCAAAGAAGGACCAGGAGTGCAAAGAGAGGCCAATATCCTGTTGAACTGGGTAATTTTAATGCCAGGTGACATTGTACCACAACATCCCCAAATAAAAAACTATAATCTCTCCAGCTTGAGATTTAACTAGATTGCTACTACAGTATTCTCTCCTGGTCTTACATATGTTATCTGGGGTTATTATGTCCAGACCGTTGAGCCTCTCCAGCTTGTTGACTGATCAGACAAATATTTGGGGTTCCAACTCGTCTGATAATTGTTATAACAAAGTATGACCTTTTGTGGATTTCAGTAAATCATATATAGCGGACTATCAACAGATTTTAATTGCCTTCAGGTGAGGATTTATGACAGTATTCCCACTCCCAACTATTACTGCGCCAACCATCTCGCCTGACAGATGAAAGGACAGGCTACACTTATGATATTTTGTATTCCCTCGAGATATATGCCAGGCTAGGTACTGTACAGCATTATATCATTAAGCAGCTTGTTGTGGAAGGGTTCCTGCTGGCCAACAAGGAGTTGAATTTTTTCTACTCGCCCCATACAGGGCCCCGCCATTCCAAACAGGCTCCTACACCACACCCCCATCCCACCCAACCCGAGATTACCCGGCTTGCGGGAAAGTAGTAAGTGACAATGTATCTTTTTGTAAAGGGCAGGAGTGGCTTCTAATTTATTCGTGGTATAGTAAAAACTTCTAATCAGACCGCAGCTAGGGCATTTGTTCGATCAGCAGTGCCAATTCATCACAAAGATAGAAAGCGTATTAATCTTGTTCTTGTAATACTCCAATTTGTATGGAAAAAATGACTTGTTGTCATGCAACAATAGGTGAGATGTCTCTAGACG
>NW_019944271.1:42727-54364 GCF_002910315.2 Salvelinus sp. IW2-2015 | reverse complement strand
TAGTGTTATGTGAAAAGCTTCGAGACTTCAACGTTAACACATGTATTGTCTGTTCATTTGCGAGCATCGTGGGTAGATGCGCCTAATTGGTTATGGCACCCAATGCTCACTGTTCAGTTTTTTGGGGTATTGTACTTTACTATTTATATATTTTTTTTATTTTTTCACTTGTTACTTTCACTGCATTCCTAGAGAACATACTAAGAAACTTTACCATCTGTATTCGTAAATCTAGCCTAACCCATATAACTCTTAGCAAGCAGTGATTCTGTTGTCAACAATGAATACTTGTCAGTTTGTTCGACTCGTAGTGACAACCCGGGACTAAATAAGATTGTGAAACTTTTATTAGGACTTCGTAACACAACTTCTTATGAGCAAGAGAAATATTATAAGTCTCAACATTTGCTTGGTACATCTTAATGTTCGAGGAGGATTCAATGGTAACGATGGGATAGGTGTCAGGTATTGCGAGAGGCGCACAAAAAGACGAAAATCGCCTGAAGAACCATCTGAACATACTGATTGAAATCCCGAGATATCCCCACCCATTCACACACGACCTAGCTACTGGTTTTCTGTTAAGTTGAGTTTATGAAAAAGCACAAAGGACAGCTTCTCCCCCTCCGCAGTATCTCTTTAATCGTCCACCCACACTGATCGGTCCAATTCGCAACACGTCTGACTTTGACGAGCTATTGTTGTCAGCGTGAAAGTGACTTGTGGCTGGTGGTACCAGTTCAGTACATTACACAAAAATTATCTCTGTGCTTTCCTCTTCTGTATTACCACATAAATTCAAGGAGACATCCGCGGTGTAGCATGTTTGCAGTCTGTGGAGTGTGATCCTGGCTGCTGCAAAATACACTGTTGGAGTGGACCAAAATCAAAACATACACTTAGCTTGGAGTCATTAAAACTCATTTTTCAACCACTCCACAAATTTCTTGTTAACAAACTATAGTTTTGTCAAGTCGGTTAGGACATCTACTTTGTGCATGACACAAGTCATTTTTCCAACAATTGTTTACAGACAGATTATTTCACTTATAATTCACTGTATCACAATTCCAGTGGGTTAGAAGTTTACATACACTAAATTGGCTGTGCCTTTAAGTACTTTACACCACTGCACCTATCTCTGTGGGATGGTGTGGTGTGRTGTGGTGCGGCTGTTGGGGCTGTGAATTCACCCGGCAGGGACTTCACAGTGCTAAGAATAATGTGTACARCCACCTGCATATATTCAGGGATACAAATATCTGTTAGGTCTTCACTGCACAGTATGTTGAGTAAGTTGAGTAATAGCAATTATAATGCATTCATTTTGATATCCAATATGAACTAATCCAAGATACTTGTAAACAAACAGAGGTTGGCATATTTGTCGACAGTCCAGCTAGAGTCAGGTAAACAGTACATTGTGACCTGGAGGATCTGTAGTGCAGTAAATCTCAGGGTTTTGTCTGTACTGTACCTGGTAAACCCAGCAAGGGTTTTGGCCTCCTTGACCTGGGCTAGTGCCAGCTGGGTCAGTGTACTCTGTTACGTCCATCCCATCCTCTAGTGTTTCAAGGGAGTTTCGCTTCTGTATTCACAGCAAATATTTAGAAGATTCTCACACAGGTGTCCGGTATCTACCCTGTTAGGGCTGAATTTCAGCAGAAATAAGGAATGTGCTTGGGATGGTACAGTCAATAGCCTCTTGGCGAATGTGAGATGCTGTATCAATAAAGACAGAATATAATTTATGCTTAGGAACACAAATTGACAAAGGGCAAGTCCTGTCTGKGGTTTTAGGCAGTGGGCTCATGTGGCCCCATTATCAAAAAAGGACATGGCATTGAGCTGAACTTATGGCCTTCTGTGAAATCTATCTATCACTCCCTTCCACCTCATCTTTGCTTTTTCCAGTAGAAAACTGATCTAAAATAGGTTTCTCTGAGAAATTAGTGAGTAAACCATGAATCATCTCTGAGTAGGGTTTCTGTTTGCATGCGAGTTAGAGATGCACCTTTTACCATGCATGAATGAATGAGCAAATGTTGTGTATCATCTACCAGGTGTTGGCAGTAACAATAGGCCAGCCATAGAGGGGGATATCTGTGGTTTACCCCACATATCCTACCATGAACGTCACAGTAAAACCTTTAAATAACTCCCATGAAAACCCCTCAGAAAGACATTGACACAACCCTTCAGGGAAGCTATCTACTGTATATCCACAATGGACTGATGGGCTCAGCATCATTGTAAGGTCCCACATAAGAGAGCCTGTAATAAAATATCCAACACAAATGAGCAAAGCCACGGGAACACTAGACGTCAGTGTGGTGGGCAAGTTTAGTAGGCCATAGGGCCTGACCCAAATGGMACTCTATTCCCTATGTAGTGCACTACTTTTGACCAGGGCCCATAGGGTAGTAGTGCACTATGTATGCAATAGGGTGCCATTTGGGATGCAGRTATATTGTCTGCCAATGCATTTCCCTGTGTTAAATCATTGTAGGCCTGTACAGTGGGTTATACTCTATATATATATACACACACAMTATCGATAAAAAGTTTTAGAACACCTACTCATTCAAGGGTTTTTCTTTATTTTTTACTATTTTCTACACAGACAGTATCACCAGCAAAGCACCCCCACACCATAACACCTCCTCCATGCTTTACGGGTGGAAATACACATGCGGAGATCATCCGTTCACCCACACCGGGTCTCACAAAGACACAGCGGGTGGAACCAAAAATCTCCAATTTGGACTCCAGACCAAAGGACAAATTTCTATTGTCCATTGCTCGTATTTCTTGGCCCAAGCAAGTCTCTTCTTCTTATTGGTGTCCTTTAGTAGTGGTTTCTTTGCAGCAATTTGACCATGAAGGACTGATTCACACAGTCTCCTCTGAACAGTTGATGTTGAGATGTATATGTTACTTGAACTCTGATGCATTTATTTGGGCTGAAATTTCTGAAGCTGGTAACTCTAATGAACTTATCCTCTGCAGCAGAGGTAACTCTGGGTCTTCCATTCTTGTGGTGGTCCTCATGAGAGCCAGTTTCATCATAGCTCTTGATGGTTTTTGCGACTGCACTTGAAGAACTTTTCAAAGTTTTGAAATGTTCTGATATTGACTGACCTTCATGCTTAAAGTAATGATGGACTGTCGTTTCTCTTTGCTTATTTGAGCTGTTCTTGCCATACTATGGACTTGGTATTTTACCAAAATGGGCTATCTTCTGTATACCAACCCCACCTTGTCACACACAATTGATTGGCTCAAACGCATTAATTCACTCTTTAACAAGGCACACCTGTTAATTGAAATGCATTCCAGGTGACTACCTCATAAGCTGGTTGAGAGAATGCCAAAAGAGTGTGCAAAGCTGTCATCAAGGCAAAGGTGGCTATTTGAAGAAGTTCAAATACATTTTGTATTTGTTTAACACTTTTTTGGTTACTACATGATCCATATGTGTTATTTCATAGTTTTGAGTTCTTCACTGTTATTCTACAATGTAGAAATTGTAAAAATAAAGAAAACCCTTGAATGAGTAGGTGTTCTAAAAACTTTTGACCGTGGGTGTATATAATATAAAATATATATATAATACATTATGTATATGTGTGTGTAATATATGAATATACTAATTATTTTCAAAATGTCAACAAAATGCCTCTCTCACGGAACAGATTTACATCAAGTGTCAAACTGCTTGAGAAGTACACAACACTGGCGCTGCTGTGCCAAAGGGCAGCAGGAAACCTAAAACCCTCTTCTCCTTCCACCCTCTCTCTCCTTCTCTCTCTCTCTCTCTCCTCTTCTCTTCTCTCCTCTCTCTCTCTCTAACTCTCTCTTCCTCTCTCTATCTCTCTCTCTCTCTCTCTCTCTCTCTCTCTCTCCTCAACCCCTCTCCTCTCTCAACAGTTTCAACTGTTTTGCTGCGGTTATGGAACCCTACCTGTCCAGACCTGCTGTTTTTCAACTCTTAATGATCGGCTATGAAAAGCCAACTGAGATTTATTCTGATTATTATTTGACATGCTTGTCATTATGGAAATTTTGAAAATCTTGGCTCTCGCTAATTTTCTCCTTCTCTCTTCTTTCTCTCGAGGACCCTGGGCCCTAGACCACATGCGTCGGGACTGCCGCCCGTGGTGACTCCTTGCTGTCCCAGTCCGCCTGGCCTTGCTGCTATTCCAGTTTCAGCTGTTCTGCCTGCGGTTATGGAACCGCTACCTGTCCCAGACCTGTTGTTTTTCAACTCTTGATGATCGGCTTACTGAACAAGCCACTGAAAATATTTCATGATTATTATTTGACCATGACCTTGTCATTATGAACATTTCTGAACATCTTGGCATAGTTCTGTTATAATCTCCACCCGCACAAGGCCGGAGACTGGGCCCACCTCATAGCCTCGGTTCCTCCTAAGTTTACATTCCTAGGTTTTGGCCCTCTTCTACACGGCGGTTTTTCCTAGCCACAGTGCTCTAGCACCTGCATTACTAAGCTGTTTGGGGTTTTAGGCTGGGTGTCCTGTACAAGCACTTCAGCAGATATACTGAATGTTACGAGGTCTATAAAAATAAATATCTGGTATTGATTGGATTGATTAAACCCCAACTGTAAGCATAGTCCATCTGTAAACTACCCACCCAATTATACCTACCTACACCCCCATATCATGCTTATTAATTATTACTTTTCTGCTCTTTTGCACACAGTATATCTCTTCTTGCAACATGAATCCATCTGATGATTATATCACCCAGTGTACTCTGCTTAACTTGTAATTATCTCCA
This sequence comes from Salvelinus sp. IW2-2015, assembly GCF_002910315.2. Classification (NCBI taxonomy): domain Eukaryota; kingdom Metazoa; phylum Chordata; class Actinopteri; order Salmoniformes; family Salmonidae; genus Salvelinus; species Salvelinus sp. IW2-2015. The sequence continues at coordinate 49,556 of NW_019944271.1, read as the reverse complement.
ATCGTATAATGCCTACCTCATGCCTCTCTTTGCACACATTGTATATAGATTCTCTTTTTTCCTACCATGTTATTGACTTGTTTATTGGTTACTCATCGTGTAAACTCCTGTGGGTTGTCCTGGTTCACACTGCTATGCTTTATCTGGCAGGTACGCAGTTGCAACAATGAGAACCTGTTCTCAACTACGCCTAGCCTGTTAAATAAGGTGAAATAAAAATAAATAAAACAATCTACCATCTCTCTCTCTCTCCTCTCTCTCTCTACTCTCTCTCATCCATCTTATCTCTTTCTCTCTCTCTCTCTCCATCTCTCTCTCTCTCCTCTCTCTCTCTCTCCTCTCTCATCTCTACTCTCTCTAACAACTATCTCTCTCTCCCTCTCTTCTCTCTCTCATCCTCTCATCTCTACTCTCTCTCTCTCATCTCTCTCTCTCTCTCGATCTAATGCTCTCCACCCCTTTTTGCAAGGATGACCGAACAACTTGTCAGAAGTAGCAACAAGAAGCTCTTGACCCCAGAGGCAGCACTGGGTCTCCCAGGCGTATTCAAAGACAGGCCATAGTCCTGACAATCGGGCTCCACAGGTACCTTTACTGTACCTCATCTCCCGCCTTTCTGCTCACTGTGCTGCATTAAATGTATCGTATCCCTCATAATTTGATAGCCGTCTGTAACACATTAAGTCACCATCCTACAGCAGATGCTGCAGGTATAAGTCACCCTCTCTCTCTCTCTGACTGTTAGATGACTTCACAACCTGAGGGCGGTGTGATCACAATGAGCCCAGCCGTCCTCCCATTCTTCCTTCCACCAGCTTCTACTGCTTGAGGGTCTCTGATACTGAAGTCATTGCATTGCTCATCCAGTCCTGTGCTGAAACCAGAGAACAAAACCACATCAAACAAACCCATAGGGGAAGAGTAATACTCATGATTAGTGTGTTCATCTAATACATTTTCAGACTAATCATAGAGCACAGTTGTTCCTGGCTGGAAGGGTAATATATAGGCTAAGTCCCAAATGGCACCCTATTCCCTACATAGTGCACTGGTCAAAAGTAGCTCTGGTCAAAAGTAGTGCACTATATAGGGAACAGGGTGCCATTTGGCATTTGGGACTTAGCCATACTCGGTGTCTTGCGCGCCATTTTGTATTGAATCTAATAAGTTAGTGAATCTGACCTCTCTGGAATGAAAATGGATGGCCCTCCCTATAACCAAAATAATAATTAAAACATAAAGTGGATAGCAGAAAACAAGCCGACCGTTTACCCTCCCTTCTTGGACAGACTAGAGCCTTTTAGAATCCGTTCTTCATCCTGTAAGCATTACATGGCAACGTAATATATATATATGTCTATGATGTATTTATCAGAGTTATTGACCTCGGAAATAGACAGCTCGTAGGCAAATTCAAGTAGGCATAATTCATTTCAATTAATTAGACTTAACTAACAACAAGAGGGCTTTGTGTTGGAGCTCATTTATTCATATTTAAGAAATAAGAGGTAGGCCTASYATGCACTTTTTATATAGCCTACCAGTAAAGKGATGTTCAGTTAAAACCAGGACTCAAATTGAGGGGGTATGAGAGGGTATGCCATAGGCCTACCTTTTATTAAAGAAAATGGCACAAAAAAACACAGGCCTACCCCTTGCTAGCTTATGATTTTGAAGAAAAGAAAACTGGTTTGTTTATATAAAGTGATCTATAACAGCGCTTTGGTCTGCAATGCTTTACGCTAGAAAACAACCTGTGAAATACCTGGGAAAGACTTGACTTCGATCCAAATGGGGATATCATTGTTTACTTTCTTTGACATTTCTATGACATGCTGAGCTACAACTGTCACTACCAATTGATTAAGCTATTCACTTTCTGTACAATAGAAGATGTTTAAACCCAGACAACTTTTAGAGAAACCYTTGTGACCTTCTCTTGAAAGTACCATACTCACATTCCTAATGACGTGTCAGATTTAATTATTTGCAAACAGGGACAGTTTTATTGAAAACAAGACACACTGATTTGGCATTGGAGAAATACGATCAGATGAACACATAGACCTATCTCTGTCCATTCTTTAAAATATGTCATATGTAAAATTACATTAAATTGCATGAAATGTTTTTGACAGGCAATTTTTTCTCGGACCTGCAAATACATTCATGCAATGCTTTTACTATAAAGGAGATAATTCCACCCCTACTCTTGTCCACAGTGTTCTGTGAACCCACAACCTTCTGGCCCACAGCCCTGTACRAATCAAAATTCCTGTCAGTGTAGGGTGAAGTTGCMCTTAGATGCTGATCTTCAGTCAGCTTTGCATTTCCCCCACTAATGGTTAAGGTTATGATTGAGGGAGGGGAAGCTGACCCTAGACCTGTACATAGAGGAGGCTGGTGGGAGGAGCTATATGAGGATGAGCTCATTGTAATGGTTGGAATGGTTTAAATGGAACAGTATCAAACATATGGAAACCACGTTTGACTCTGTTCTGTCTATTCCATTCCAGCAATTATAATGAGGATGTCCTCCTATAGCACCTCCCACCAGCCTCCTCTGCTGTACATTGGGGAAAGTTCACGCCTGAGCCATTGAGTCATAGAACAGGTTGCACTGTTGCTCTTGTGGGAATGTCACCTGTATGTGTCTGTATATCAAACCAGCTTGTTGACTTACATGTGATTAGATGTGTATCAGCAACCATTTATTTMATCTTTGGTGACTGCAATGATTGCGTAATGAGAGCATACTGCCGTTTGTGCCTTTTGAGCAAAGCACTGCATTCCCTARCCTCTCCGGGGTCGCTGCTGTGTGGCTGACCATGTGTTGCTCCCAACCTATTGTATATGTGGTGTGTCAGGTTGGGTACTGATACAGAAGAAAATAATTTCAATGATCTATTTCATTTCATTCTATTCAATGCTAAACGGAGAGTCATGTTGCTTTGCTTGTCTTCGCTTTACTGCAGCCCCCTGTAAAGTTAACATCAACAGGTTGCATCTTCTACAACTCCAAGAAGATCTGGATTGGGGATCTGAAACCCAATAGAGTCCTTCACGGGGAGCCTGTTGTGTTCTACTGTSTGAACAARRAGTTGAAGTRTGGCATTCCAGTCTATATAAGGTCAATAACTCTGATAAATAYAYMWYAKASAYATATATATATATCTATATAAAAAACAGTTATAGTAGTAGAAGCTATCAAATTTGACCTATGGTCCACCTCTTCACGTTCTCCTCAAACTGAAAAGAACAGTTTGAGGACAGGCTTGTCCGCGTTCAACTATGCCTAATAAATAAAAAAATCCAGAAGAAGCCTGTGAAAGGATCGAAGCAGGAGATGAGAAGCAGGTACAGGGAGTGAAGGTTTAATAACTGATGGACATGAAACAGAACAGGAACACATAACAACAATTAATGCGGACACAGGGAACAGAAAGATATACAGGGGCAATCAACCATGTGAAGGAGTCCAGGTGAGTCCAATGAGCGCTGCTGCGTGTAATGATGGTGACAGGTGCATGTAAAGACGGGTAGCCTAGCAAGAGCAGAGCAGGCCGGGGCTCAGGGTTGGAATATCCATTGCAGTATGTAATGCAGCCTAGTTRTATTCACACCATCCCAGCAGCTATCTAAGAAATATAACTTTGCTCTGTACTTCTCCGAGTATGCACTTCATTGCCTATAGCCTATAAGCTATGTATCATTTGATTGAGACCACACTAAATAGCCTATAGGCACACTTGCTATTGCGTGCCCAGCGGATAATCAGAGATGAGGGCACACATCAATATATAGCCTAATAAGAAACTCATTCTAAAACACTGAGAAATATAGACATTTCATCAATTACAAATTACATGACCCTCCCCTGGATTAGATTTAAAAAAAAATACTAAATCCTTCCCTTGACTGAAATTGAAAAAACTATGGCACTCCCACATCTGCTCCAAATTTCAATCCATCCCTAAGAGCCCAGTAGCAGTGGCTGATGGCTGCAGTAATAATACAATATAATGAAAGGAGATAAAATAGCCCAGAGGCTCCTGTGGGATTCATTTAGGGGGAACCTTACCCTACTGCGTCAATGTGTCACGCACTGATCTGTTTCACCTGTCCTTATGATTGTCTCCACCCCCCCCAGGTGTCGCTTATTTCCCCTGTATTTCCTGTCTCTCTGTGCCAGTTCGTCTTGAAGTCAACCAGCGTGTATTTCCGTGCGCCTGCTTTTTCTATTCTCTCTTTTGCTAGTCCTCCTGGTTTTGACCCTTGCCTGCCCTGACTCTGAAACTGCCTGCCTGACCATACTGCCTGCCCTGACCTCGAGCCTGCCTGCCACTCTGTGCCTGCCCTGACTCTGAAACTGCCTGCCTGACCATACTGCCTGCCCTGACCTCGAGCCTGCCTGCCACTCTGTGCCTCCCGGACTCTGACCTTGATATGATATTTTTGCCTGTCCACGACCATTTTCTTGCYTGCCCCTTGGATACTAATAAATATCAGAGACTCAAACCATCTGCCTCCCGTGTCTGCATCTGGGTCTCGCCCTGTGCCCTTATACAATGCTCTGTGGTAATACAATCCAATAGTTCCCAAACCGTTTCTGTCTSCCGTGCTCATGACCCACCTAAACCAAAACTTTTCTTATGACTGAACAGTGTTTCTGGCCCACTTAAATCCTGAGGCAAAATTTGCATTATGGCTAAACAACGTTTCTCTACCCACAAATGAATCTGACATCACACGTAGCCTAAGGAGGATCAAGTCATGAGCCTTCCCACTGGACACACACTGGATTAATCAACGTTGTTTCCAACGTAGAATTGCGTTGCATTGACATCTGTGCACAGTGAGTTTAGTCTAGTTAGTAGATACAAAATACCCACCGTTTGAGGAACATTGGTGTTATGCCTAGGGTTACAAAGGGAGGATATATTACTTGCATACTTTCAAAGTTTACCAGTAAACCACCAGAATTGTGGAATATTTCAAGGATTTTATGTAATCTATCGTGTCACGTTCTGACCATAGTTCTTGTGTGTTTTGCTTGTTTTAGTGTTGGTCAGGACGTGAGCTGGGTGGGCATTCTATGTTGTGTGTCTAGTTTGTCTGTTTCTGTGTTCGGCCTAATATGGTTCTCAATCAGAGGCAGCTGTCAATCGTTRTCCCTGATTGGGAATCATATATAGGTGGCTTGTTTTGTGTTGGGGATTTGTGGGTGGTTGTTTTCTGTCTTTGTGTTTTCTATGCACCAGCTAGGACTGTATCGGTTTGCCACATTTATTATTTTGTATTTGTTAAGTGTTCACGGCCTATATGTTGAACTCATCATGTTCTCCCCTACTGTGTGCAATATGTGACTCATCATGTTCTCCACTGTGGTGCCAATATGTGACTCACATGTTCTCCACTGTGTGGCCCTATGTGTGACTCATCATGTTCTCCACTGTGGTGCGATATGTGACTCATCATGTTCTCCACTGTATGCCAATATGTGACTCATCATGTTCTCCACTGTGTGCCGATATGTGACTCATCATGTTCTCCACTGTGTGCCGATATGTGGCTCATCATGTTCTCCATGTGTGCCTATATGGGCTCATCATGTTCTCCACTGTGTGCCAATATGTGACTCATCATGGTTCTCCACTGTGTGCCTATAGTGACTCATCATGTTCTCCACTGTGTGTCGAATATGTGACTCATCATGTTTCTCCACTGTGTGCCGATATGTGACTCATCATGTTCTCCCCTGTGTGCCGATATGTGGCTCATCATGTTCTCCACTGTGTGCCAATATGTGACTCATCATGTTCTCCACTGTGTGCCAATATGTGACCTCATGTTCTCCACTGTGTGCCAATATGTGACTCATCATGTTCTCCACTGTGTGCCGATATGTGGCTCATCATGTTCTCGCCCTGTGTGCCGATATGTGGCTCATCATGTTCTCCACTGTGTGCCAATATGTGATTCATCATGTTCTCCACTGTGTGCCGATATGTGGCTCATCATGTTCTCCACTGTGTGCCAATATGTGACTCATCATGTTCTCCACTGTGGTGAACGATATGTGGCTTCATCACTGTTTTCTATGTGTTTCCTTCTCACTCTCTTCACTTTGCCTCTGCATCCCAGCCTTCTGCAACCCACAACTGCCAACCAATGGCATAAACTAGGGTTGCAAAGCTACAGGTAATTTACCAAAGTTACCGGCATCTTCAAGTAATTTTTGGTAATTAACAGGTAGTTCTATGGCAATCTATGGTAATTTTTGGTAATTTTAGCTTGAATAATTAAAAGAAAATATCTAATGTATAGTGTATTCATTTTTTTATATCTATGTCCGTATTGTCCATGAGTTTTAGGCAGATAGACCCTATGGGAGAGAAAATAGCTCTTCCAACTATTTACTTTTTTGTTCATAACTGCCACTAGTTTGAAGCCAAAACATTGACAACAAATACATATTACATTGTAAAATAAATAAAAGTCTGTAAAAATATATAAAGCATATTTCATCCTGAAAGCTCTCATATTTAACACCAATGGTATTCTCTAATTTGATGGTTTATATTTGGGATAGGTTTTTACAGGCTTTTGTCATTCTATTTTTTTATTTGTACATTTTATTGAATTATTTTACATACTTTGCATGTGAATAAAGCCAGAGAGAGGGCCAGAGATAATGACAGACACATGTGATAATCTATAGTACCTCAAAGGGACACTTGATATGTAAGCGGTAGCCTTCCCTCTCTTCACTAGAAGAGGGGGTGGAACAGGGATCAGCACAACACGCAGCGTAGCCAGTGCTCAACAT